>NC_053156.1:45591056-45855056 GCF_016835505.1 Polypterus senegalus | reverse complement strand
AATGTTTGTGTGTCTAGCTTTTCCATATTTCTTTCAGTACAGAATATCATTTATTCAATTCAAATTATTTTTTACAGTGCTTTTCACTGAATGCGAGAGTCGAGTGCTGTAACAAGTTCCCGGGTAAAGTGCAATTGCAAACTTTACTAATTCCGTAATGAGTACATAAAGACACCAAGCAGTTTAAAACTGATTAAGATAAATGGAGCCCAGTACTATCTGTACGTTAATTAATTGTTGAACTATCCTTTATCTGTTTTTTTCTTTTACAGATTAATGCCAATGTAGCCCTTCTTGATTTTCCATGTGAGGCTAACATGAACTTTTCTTCAATACAAAACACAAGAAATGAAAAGGAATCATCAATTATGTTGTGTTTTCTTTGACATTAGTAGTTTTAATATAGGCAGTGAACTAACATTAAATGAAACAGTAACTAAATCAGCATGTATAATAACATTTACAGTTAGGTCCATAAGTATTTGAACAGTGACACAATTTTCATACACAATGGATTTGAAATGAAGAAATCATTACATGATTGAAGTGTAGGCTTTCAGCATTAAGTCAAATGGCTTATCAAAAATATCATATGAGCCGTTCAGGAATGACATCCATTTTTATGCATGGTCCCCTCATTTTCATGGGGTCAAAAGTATTTGGACAATTGACCAACAAGCTGTTCCATTGCCATGTAGGCGCAGGTCCCTCATTATTTCATTAACTATTAAGCAGGTAGAAGGTCTGCAATTTATTCCAAGTGTGGACTTTGCTTTTGGAAGCTGCCACTGTGAACTCTCCATATGAGGTCTAAAGAGCTGTCCATTCAAGTAAAAAACGGCCATCATTAGGCTGAGAAAACAAAACAAAGCCTTTAGAGAGATAGCAGAAATATGAGGAGTGGTTAAATTAACTATCTGGTACATTCTTAAAAGGAAGAACTCAGCAACAGCAGAAGGCCAGGACAACCATGGAAGACAACTGAATTCTTTTCTTGACAATGTATAACCCCTTTCGCAACATTTAGCCAAACCAAGAACACTCTCCGGGAGGTAGACCTGCCAAAGTCTACAATCAAGAGAAGACATCGTCAAAGTAAAGACAGAGGGGTTTACCACAAAGTGCAAACCACTGGTAAGCCTCAAACATAGGAAGGAAAGATTAGACTTTACCAGAAAATATTTTTAAAAATCCAGTCTAGTTTTGGAGCAGTTTTATTAGAAAATTAAACTAAGATCTATATGTACCAGAATGATGGATAGAGAAGAGTACGGAGAAGAGAAGGAATTGCTCATGATCCGATGAATCTGTGAAACATGGAAGAGGCAGTGTAATGGCATGATCATGCATGACTATCAATGGAGGTCAGTCACTAGTGTTCATTGATGATATGACTGCTGGCAGAAGTAGCAGGATGAATTCTGATGTGTACAGGGCTATACTATCTGCTCAGACTCAGACAAATGCTGCAAAACTGATAGGATGACGCTTCACAGTAAAGACTGACAAACAGCCAAAACATACTGAGAAAGCAAACCAAGTGCTTTTCAACACAATGTAGTGTTCAATGGCCAGCTTGATCAATTCACCTCAACCCATTGGACATGCATTTCCCTTGCTGAAAGAAAAACTGATGTCAGAAAGTCCAACGAACAAGCAGCAAACTCAAGAAAAGGCCTGGTAAAGTATCCCTAGACTGGAAAGCCAGCACTTAGAGGTGACCGTGTGTTCAGACTTAAAGCAGTTATTGACTATAAAGGATTTTCAAGTAAATACTGATAATGATCATTACATTCATGATTATGTTAGTTTGTCCAAATACTTTTGAGCTTCTGAAAATAAGGGGATAATGAATAAAAATGGCTGTCTTTTCTAAATGGCTCATGTTTTTGTTAAACCCATTGAATTTAAAACTGTAAGTTTACACTTCAATCACATCTTGATTTCTACATTTCAAATCCATTGTGGTGGCTCACAGAACCAAAATTATGAAAATATTATCACTGTGCAAATACTTACGGACCTATCTGTATTTTAATAGAGTGTCTTTCTGAAATGAACACTTCTGCAGAACTTTGTAGCACACCACAACACTACAACCATTTACATATATCTGTTGTCTAAGTCACCAGGTCTATTGGCCATCCCCCAGCACTGGACACTAAGCAAAAACCAACTGTGGACAAGATACCAGCCCATGGCAGGGCACACTGACTCATACAGACACAATTCAAAGTCTTCCTTTTAACTAGTTAATATGGGCACACAGGCAGGTTAAGTGACTTAACACACCAGAGATGGTTTGAAAAGGTTAAGGGGCCACGCTTAACATGCACAGAAAAAACTGGGGGGCAAACAAACAAAATAAAGATCCAGAATACATCTCATAGATAACAATCAAGAATTTAAAAGTTTTCATTTTAAATTCCATGAAGATGACAGTGAGTAAACCTGACAAACAGAGGTGTCACGCATCTGAGGTATGCACTACCACTCAGGATGGAGAGGGGGTACTGGCACTAACTTTGTTCTCTTCCATTTCAACCACAGTACTGAGAAGATGCCCAGTGAGGGCAATTGATCCCCCACCTATAAATCCTGCAGCTACCAGAAGGAGGCATTCCATTTTGAACAGAACACACCACAGCATGGAGCTCCTAACTGGTGACCAGCATTCTGGGAATTTCAATGCCTGATGACTTCTCTGTTAGCTTTGGACTTTAATGTACCATTTGGTGCTCATAGCTGCTATTTTTGTTTGTTTTGTTTACTTAGGCTAAATGAGGATGACAGCGTTGGTGCCCCAACATTTTCTTGTGGAACTTGGAGTCCTTTACTCGACCACAGAGCACAGAAGAGACCACTTCCTGTGTGATATAAAAGGAAGTGGGATACAGCAGAGTAGCTAACAGTTTAATGAGTCTAATATCAGAATTTAAAGAATGTTTAAATACATTCAGGTACTTGTACTTTGTATTAAAAAATGTTTTTGACATGTCAGAGAGCCGCAGTCAGGGCAGGTGATGGAACAGTGCAGTTGTGAGCTGCTGGGCTGGCCACTTTGAGCTGCTAGGATGTTGGATATCTCTGGGTCTACTGTTCTTGAAGCACCTAATCTCACTGAGATTGCACAGGTGGTGAACCAGCTGAGGGTAGGGAAGGCTGCAGGGATCAGTGGTATCTGGGGTGAACTTCTCCAGGCTGGTTGTTCTTCCTAGCATTGCAAACAATGTTTGCTTCAATTTAAGAGACAGACATCATCCCAACTGACTGGAAAATGGGACTTGTCATACATATCTGGAAAGGGAAGGTGACCGCCTAGATTGGGGAAACTACATTGGGATAACACTGCTCTTGGTGCTGGGTAATGTCCTTGCTACGGTCATCCTTAAAGGATCAGTGATCACTTGCTCATCTACCAGAGACCAGAGCAATTTGGTTTTACGCCTAAGAAGTCTACCATTGACTGCATCCCGGGAACTGAAAATTCTCAATGAGCACAAATGAATATCAGCAGAGTTTCTTTGCAGTCTTTGACAATTTTCATAAAGTGTTCGACTCAGTTAATCGAGCTGCCCTGTAGGACATCTTGAGACTTCATTAGAGACCCCTGCAGTTGCTGGATATCATGGCCGGCCTTCACACTGGTACTGTGAGTGCTTTGCAGAGTGGAGCCAGAATATCTGTATTTTTCCCAGTTGATTCTCTGGTTATCAGGTGTGTGTTTTTGCTTCAACCCTGTTCAAGGTTTGCATGGACTGCGATTTGGCAGGGTTATGGAGTCCAGCAGCTGTGGGGCATCTGTTGGTGAAGAAAGATTCACTGATCTTGACTTTGCCGATGATGCTGTGATCATAACAGTGTCAATGGAGGCTCTGAACAGGGCTCTCGAGAGACTGAGCAGGGAGTCTGAGTCTCTGTGCTTGCAAGTGCCCTGGATAATAACTAAGATCCAGTCCTTTAATGACCTCTTAAGCACAGCCATCATCAGTGTGTCTGTCTGTGGAGTGTTAACTTCATTGAGAGGTTTTACTTACCTCAGCAGCAACATTTATGCCTCTGGTGACTCTTTCTATGAAGTCAGTAGACGGATTGGGAGAGCATGGGGGATCATAAGATCACTGGAAAGGGGAGTGTGCCGCTCCCAATATCTTTGGAAAAGTACAAAGGTCTATGTCTTTAGAGTCCTGGTGCTTCCTGTTTTGCTATATCCTTGGGTACCACTGGTTTGACTTTGTGTCAAGTGAGCGGTTGCTCAAGGAGTCCTGCATTGTGAGGGAGCATCAGTGGCGCAATTCCATGAGGGTGACCCGGCTTGCAGGATCCTCATTGCTGAGGTCCCAAGCGGCTGGACTACACCAAGTGGACACCCACATAACACCTGCCTGTGGCAGATAGATGGTGGGACTGGACCGTGTGTCTGCACTGGGGGATCCTGCACTGTATTGTCATGTGGTGGGTGCAGCAATGCATTGTACCACTGCGTGCTCCCCAATCTGACCTGACCTGACATGTCCAGCCTATAACCATCACAACATTAAGCTGTGATTTTTGAGCCTTAAAATATTGCAGGCAAGGATTTTAGAAGTTGCAATGTAACAGAAGAATTATATCTCATTAAAAAATCTCCTGGCCTAGTAGACTTTCTCTTTGGGCACAATGTTGTGCATAAAATGCAAAACCATTATCTCTGTAGAGCGAAATCTACTTAATATGCATTTTTAGCTATTTGCAATGCTAATAACAGGGCAAAGTTTTGCTCAGGGTGAGTGATTGATTTCCAGGACACACGCTAAGAAACAAACAAATCTTCAATAAAAAGTGTCAGTGCATTGAAAACTCAAAGATGAAATTTTAACCCATTCACCTTCCCAAAGTATATACTGCACAAGAAAATGTATGCAGTGTCCACCCCCATGGCTTTCTTCAAATGAGTACTATGTTGCTCCGCTCCCTGGATGCTCACTCTGAGGCTGCATTATTTATTGACTTTATTTATCTCATTGTCTTAAGAGTTTCACAATGTAACAGCAGTACTTTTCAGCTCTGTGTCTTGTATATAATATAATCTGAATATTCATAACCTAGTCTTGGGAAACAGAAAGAAGAAAGAAGGGATCACATTGACTTCACTATGTTCCAGCAATTCCTGGCTCAACTGATTCTTCACTTATATTGCACATCACTTATATTGCACACTTTTCTCTGTTTTCAGTGTTGGTTCTTGCCATTGCCCCTTCTAGTTTCAACGAATGCCAGTCTACAGTTCAGCTAGTACTTCATCTTTTCAATGATTTATTTTCTGAGTCCTCTTTATCCTTAGAGTAAAACTTTTATTGCTGCATAATATCAAACAATCTGTGTACAATAACCTAATACTCTTCAAGTCATTTCAGGCTCGGAGGGGCTGAAGCCTATCCTGGAACCATTGGGCATAATGCAACTCTTGGGGGGTCACCATTCCCTTGTAGGCCCTGCTACACACACATGGAACCAGTCACCTAACATAACAGTCTTTGAAGATGATAAAAGGACAACCAGCACAGGCTTGGGGAGAACATGTAGATTTCACAAAGACAATGACTGGACACAGTACTTTTGATTCATTATTAATCAGTAGTGCTAATGACTCTGTCACAGTTTCAACCTGCTATACAAAATAAAGATTTAATATTTGATATCAAATAAGCTGACACATATAAAGAAGAAGCCTTTCATTGAAATATAAGCCAGAGACAAGGGTGCACTTACTGTACTTGGCCAACCAAGTATAGTATCAGCTTCAATGCCAAAGACTAAGCAGCACCAACTTGGAAGTATCAGATAGAGAATTGGCCAAATTCCACTGGCTCCCTGGTGAATATCAAATTATCTAGAATATGCATCTGCCACTTTATAAGGCTGTGAATTCCAGAGACTTCAGCCTTATTATTATCTACCTCGCATTGGCCTACCAGACACCTGAGACATTAAACAACGTTATACAATGCTTGTTGTGGTTAAGAAACACATTTTCTTTCTGTCTGTTGTATATCAGCGACACACACATGATGAAAAGGTGTAAGGTCATGCAAAACTCTCCACAAAATGGGCTAGAAACTTCACTAGCCTATCCAGAGAATGTTCACCCCAAGTCAGCCAGTCCCACACTACTGCTTGCAGGCTGTGGCCTACACAAAACTAAAAGTGTGGTGTTAGCTTTAAAGAAATATTCCACCCAAAAATGATATTCCTTTAATATGTTACTTACCTAATGTAGTTTGTAGTGACAGCCATAAAAAAATTAATTCCATGCTTTTGTGGTGAATGGATATAACAAAGTTCCTGACAGAATGGGACCCAATGGTGATCAATGCTGGACAACAGCAAACAATATCAAAAACATCCATAAAAAAAAATCTCACATTACTTGGGTCACATAATCTACATGTCAACTTTCAATGCACAAAATGCATGTTATTTTTTTGATAAAATATTGTTAAATACAGAAACTCTGGAAAATTAAAGTTGTCCACAACCAGAAAGCCCCTTCATATGGGAACACACTTATTGTAGCCAGGAGACCAAAACTGCACACAGTACTCCAGATGAGGCCTCACCAGTGAGTTATAAAGCTTTTAAGGTGAATGGATATAGCAAAGTTTGTGATAGAATTGGACTCAATGGTGATCAATGCTGGACAACAGCAAACAATATAAAAACATCCATGAAAAAAAAAATCTCACATTACTTGGGTCAAATACCCCACATGTCAAGTCATCTAGTTGTATGCTTTCAATGTACAAAATGCATTTTTTTTTTTGCTAAAATATTGTTAATTAAAAAACTCTGGAAAATGAAAGTAGTCCACAAACAGAAAGCCCCTTCATATGGGAACACAATTTTGAATTAAAAGCCCACCTCTCCACCTCATTCATTGGTTAAGAGACCTGTCTTGGTGATTATACGACACAAGTAATATTAGATTTTTTTCACTGATTTTTTGATATTGTTTGCTGTTTTCCAGCACTGGTGACCATTGGGTCCTGATCTGTCAGAAACTTTGTTAGGTACATTTAACAACAACATTCTCCACAAAAACAAGAGATTAACAATTTTTCTCAGCATTCACTACAAACTACATATGAAGTAAGTTACAGATAATAAAAATTAAAGGTTATTATCATGCTGAAAAGAAAAGAAAGTAAAAAATACAATGTTTTGGCTGTAAAACCTTCACCAGATGTGCACATATATAAAAAATATTTATGGGTGGTTTATTCTTTTAAAGGCTCGAAATACACAAAAATATCTTATGAAGGGTATCCAGCATTAAAATTTCCATCTCAAATAGACAAGTCCACAAAAAAATCTTTAAAAAGGTATTTATTATATAAATGAAAGCACTAAAATCACACAAGGCTGAAAAGTAGGCAAAAAAGATATGTGTAAAAAGGTAATCCAAGGCAACCAAATCGCCATATATATTCTAGTAAATCACAACCCCAAAACAGAAGTAATAAGTCCAAAAGTAAAAAATAAAGAAAAAATACCAAGAAACGCAATACTCACAAACTCCTACACAAGTTCAATGATCCACCGCTGGATTCCTCTCTCGGACCAAATATAAAGGCAGAGGGAAGATCCAGTGGCCCATTTAAAGACACGGTACATAAATATTAAATAATAATCCAACCTAACAGAAATGACATAAACATGTGAAAAATAATAATTCAAAAATAACAAACAACACAACAAAACAGAAAACAAACATACACCAGAGAAAACAACACTGTGATTGTAGATTGGCTAATACTGCACTGTTACTGTTTGGTTTGTCAGCTGACTCTTCTATTTTAGCCATAGTCGACGCAGTCTAGTCTAGTGGCTAAGACAAGGACCTTTAACCCTTAGAGGGCCAATTCACCCCCTGATTCATTCTTTGTCCTGGATTAGGACATTTCAACCAGTTGTTGAAAACCACATATGGACAATTGGATTGCATGTCAGTGTATTTCTAAAATGTTTTGTGACCGTGTAACTATAGAAACGCATTATACGTATAAAGTTTTCTCATACTGAGTGTGTTGTGTGACTTGTCTAACTACTGCTAGACATGTTCAGCATTTTAGCAGCAATAAACTGCTTTTACTTAATCTTGTTAAAACATTGAAAAAATGTTTGATCGGAACATGCCATTCAGCCCAGCAAACCTTGTCAAACCATCCAAATCATTCCTCCAAAATAATGTCAGGTCGAGGTTTGACGGTCCCTATTCTCCTACCACACTATTTGATAACTTATTCCATTTGTCTATGGTTCACTGTGGGAAGCAAAACTTTCTAATGTTTGTGTGAAATTTACCCTTAACAAGTTTCCAACAGTTTCACCATGTTTTTGTTGAATTCGTTTTACAGTAAAAGCTTGGATCAACTGCATTAGTTGCCGTCATAATTTTAAACATAGTTTAAACATTTTTAAACATGAATTTTAAACACTTTAGTCATGTCACCTCTTAATCTTCTTTTGCTTAAACTGTAAAGGCTCAGCTCTTTTAATCTTTCCTCATAATTCATTCCCTGTAGACCTGGAATCAGCCTAGTCGCTCTTCTCTGGACCTTTTCTAGCGCTGCTATGTTCTTTTTGTAGCCTGAAGACCAAAACTGCACAAAGTACTCCAGATGAGGCCTCACCAGTGCATTATAAAGGCTGAGCAGAACCTCCTTGGACTTGTACTCTACACATCAGAGCACTATTTAACCTAATATTCTATCAACTTTCTTGACTACTTGTGCACTCTTTGTGGATGTTGATAGTGTTGAGTCCACTATGGCTCCTTAATCCTTCTCATAAGGGGCGATTTTAAGTTGCAGAGCCCCCATTGTCGTATACAAAATGTGTATTTACTTCCTATGTGTAATACTTTACATTTACTTACATTCATTTTTATCTGCCACAAATCTGCCCAAGCCTGTATACTGTTCAAGTCCCTCTGTAATGATTCAATGGATTCTAAATTATCTGCCAGTCCACCTAGGCTCATCTGCATTGTTGCTTTGAGTTGCATTCATTGTAAAGCTCTTCCTCTTGTTGTACTTTATGAAATGTGCCATATGAAATGATGACTGGCTGATACCTGAGTACTACAGTGGTCAGCACTGGTCTGGTCTCACAGATCCACTGTTCTGGATTTTAATCCTAGCCCTGTCACTATCTGTGTGGAGTTTGCATGTTCACCCCTTTTTCTCTTTTTATTTGACTATTCCTTCTAAATCCCCCCAAACTGTGTGTTAGATTGATTAGACATTCCAGATTGTCCTTGTGTGATGGGGCCCTGCAGATGACCCATTGAGAGTTGGTTTGTCACCTGTGTCCGATTCTGCTGTGATAGCCTTCAGCCATCCAAATTGGATTAAGCAGGCTTGAGAATGTTATGTTATGAATGAATTATACTTTCTGCTGAAGGTTATTAAAGAACCCGGACAAGAACAAGTACAAGGAACTGATTGAATTTGCATTTTTTAAAAATTGCAGAGGAAAGCTGCTTTAAAAGTGTTTCAGGCAGTACATTGTAGCAGCTAAAGCACTGAAATGTAAACCACCAGGTTGGGTAACCCTGACCAAGCCACTTTGTCTGCCACTGCTCCAGCTTTAAAAAATATCTGCAAACAGTTGTAACCTAAAGTAAATGTAAGCTGCCTTTGTTATAACATTGAAGTCCGTGGCGGTACATAATTTTTAAAAACAGTGTGACTTGGCTCTGCAGGTTTGTACGCAGTGGATGAGCTGTTTGTTGTGGAGGCAAGATGGCTGTTTTGTTAGGTCAACTGACCCACTTTGGCACTCCAGAGAAAATAATTAGGATGTCAAATCCACGTGCATAAAAAGAAACCGGAGCAGGATAGCAGATGGAGAATAAGAAAAGAAGAAAGCCTCATAATGCAAAGGTAGAATTGGGAGTGTGAGCCAGTGGGGTGGGGAGGAGGCAGAGTGGTCAGAGAGGAATGGCATTCCAAGACATGGATTGATCCCCGCTGAGCAGAATAATAATGAACAGGGATTAGCGGACAATGATTTAGCCTCCCAGGGATCCCGTAGACAGCAAAGAGGGCATTAGGAAGGTCGAGGTTCGGTTCAGAGTGTCCCGGCAGGAGAGAAAGACCACCACTGTCAGCATCTCCGGCCAGCTGCAAGACCCACTGGGTTACCTGGGGAGATGGAAGAAGAAAGATGTACAGGGGTGACAGGAAACAAAGAAGGGGAACCAAGGTCTGCTTGGTTTAAGTTATGAATTTTATGAAATTTCTTTATTGTTGATTTTAACCCCCACTTGGAATATTGTTTTAATTGGATTTGTAAGGGACACCCTGCAGCCCAACCCGGCCGGGACACCCAAGAGATAGAAAGATGGGGGAAGGCAGCTTCTTTAGGGCACTGCCTCCCCCAGAGCACTAGATGGCAGGTCCACTTGTCTGCAGTGGTGCCGCCAGGGAGTGCTGCAAAGACTGAGGAGCAACACAGCATGGGGTTTCGCCTTACCCAGACCATATGGGCGGCAGAGCAAAAGCACTTCCTGGTTGGCCAATATAAGAGGTCTTGCCGGCCTCACAGACGTGAGCCAGAGTCGGATGGAAGGTCAACAAAGCTTGCTGGGAGGAGTGGAGAAGGCAGAGACCAAGAGGCAGAGAGAGAGAGAAGAAGAAAGAATTATAATTGTGCAGTATTGTACTTGTGGCTGTGGTGGTGGGAAACACTGAGGAAAGAGTTTCCTACACAATTAACGGATCTTTGTGCTTTGAACTTGTGCACTGTGTCTGTTGTGTTGGGTTTGGGGGAGATAGACCGCCCTCTAGTGTCCAAAATTATTTATTAGGATTATTTATTATGAAGATTTGCACTGCACTTTGTTTTGGTTTGAATACTGTTAAATATAAAGGGCAGGCACTGATTACAACTACCACTTGTTTATTAGGCATCCTTATTGCCCAGCCCGTATTGGTACATGACTATGAATGGTCCTGGGTTCAAGGGAGCCTAGCAGCTGCAGTCAACCCAGCCCATCACAGCCTTGGATAAAGGAGTCATCCAAATATTCAAAAGTAATATCAGCACAATGCAATGCAAGCAGATACCTGCAGTGACGCAGTTTTATCCAGCGCCTGTGCACCATAGCTCATTCACACCAGTGCACACACGGCCTTTTTTACTTTTGAAAGCCACTTAATTAAGAAGATGGTGCAGTAAGCAGAACTCTCTGTGAGGAGGAGGAAGACAATTTTGCAGAGTCTTAATGAGGAAGGCCTGCAGCTGCACTGCAATCATTACCATGATGGAGTGGGGGAGCAGGGGGTGACGTTAGCGTCTGTCAGCAGTATCACATAACTTGAGGAGTGGAGGGGTGGGGAACGATAAGCGCATTCTGTTTGGAGTCTCTGCAGCTGCTCACCATTCCAGGCTCAGCGATTACCCAGCTCTGCTCTTTGGAAGATTATTCACTCAATCAAAAGCATCTGTGCCTCCCCGAGTTCATCTCTCTTATCACACACATCATACATTTTATTATTTTTTTTTCTTTTTAATCAAGCCTGCCATTGTGTAACAGAAAGCAGCCTCTTTGGACTGCTGCACAACACTAAACTACAAAGGCTGATAAAAGGCAAGGCTATGTGGGCCACACATGCCAATAAAACCGAAAATGCCTTAAGTCTTCTACAGTTCAGAGGCTTGTGATATTATTAGTCAGAGGGGTGGGCATATTATAAATATAGATGGCATAAGCTGCAGAAATTAATGAAAGCAAATTAGAATTTAAACAACAGCATTCAAAGCAAATGGACTAATGAGTTGCTGTGGTAAAGGAAGACGTGAAGAGAGTGGTGGTGTGGACCCCTCTCTGCCGAGGAGGCCAGTAACACATTCACAAGATCTGCCAAAGAGAACATTAAAGAGCAGCCAGACCCTCACAGTGAAGAAAACGAGCTGGTTCAGACTGCAGGATCTTTGGCCTATCAAAAACTTATCAATGCTGCCATAATAAAACAGGATAAGGCTGATTTATTAAGAAATGAAATGGAAAAAAAAATAACAGACTGCACATGCAGTAAAAGAGTACAACACATGAATCCTTTCCCAATCCATTGTTTAATTTTTTTAGCCAGTTTTTCTAAGCGAGCACTTGGGGTGTGTTGAATTCATGACTCTAATGTATTAGTAAAGCCGTTTACAAATCACACTCAGGCATACAATACCTTCACCTCCACTGTAATGGCCTACAGAGGGGAGGACTTTCTCAACAACAAACGAGTTGTGAAAATGAAAATGTGCACATGGTGTATGTAGCATTGAGGTGCATTTCGCCAACTAACTTAACTTATTAGAGTATTTCACATTTTTGCTTTCTTCACCCAAGAGTCAGTTATCACATTTTGTTTATTAAGTATTTTTATAGGATAGAATGCAATTACTTGTGTTAGTAGACTACATTAAATATGTGCTTTTAATAGCACTTTAAAATGTTATTGTAAGTTAAAGACGTGTAGCCTAAATAGGCTTGTGGAGGCTCAGTAGCTTTGATATTCCAATTCGGGTAATGTAAAAATGTCACCGATTGACGTGTGTTAGTGGCGGGTCATCTGTAACTAACTGATGTTTGGTTTTCTTGAACATAACATTTTTGAAATTATACCCAATAGACCAGGGGTGGGCAATGTCGGTCCTGGAGAGCTGCAGTGGCTGCAGGTTTTTGTTCCAACCCAGTTTCTTAATGAGAAATCAATTATTGCTGGTGAAGCACTTATTGCTTAAATAATAGTTGGATGCTTTAGTGGTCTCGCTTGTTAAGGTTACCCACTGTGGGACGCCCAGGAGGACAAGAAGAGGGCTTGTGCCTCCTCCAGACCGCGAGTGGGCGTCAGTCCTGATTATGCTGGAGGCCTCGGGTAGAGGGCTTGGAAGCCCAGCCCTGTAGGGACCCGTGGCCACCGCCAGGCGGCGCCCCAGTGCCTGATTATCCCGGGAGCCCGGCACTCTCGCCACACCAGGAAGTGCCGGGGGAAAGACTTTGGAGGACACCCGGAGAGCTGCCGGGAGGGCAGCCGGCACTTCCGCCACGCTGGGGTGTGGCCAAGGGAAGAATGCCAGGAACACCTGGTGCTCGTCCGGGAATCATATATAAGGGGCCGCCTCCCTTCAGTGAGCAGTGGATGTCGGGTGGAAGTGGACAGAGCTGGAGAGAGGACTGGAGGCAGCCAGGAAAAAAAGGCACAGAAGGCACAGAGACTGTGAGCCCTGGACTTTGGGGAATCGGTGCAAGAGGCACTGGGGTTTTGGGTTGCATGTAATTTGTAAATAGTGTAAATAAATAGTGTGTGGTCGAACTATGTTGTCCGTCTGTGTGTGTCCGGGTCAAAGTTCACACCACCCTTAATTGCTTATTTCAATTTGAAATATCTGCATTCATTGTTTTAAGTGCTCCTTATTAGCAATAAGATGTAAATGACAAAGCAGCCAGCAGTTCTCCATCTAGCTTGTTTCCATTTACATCTGTGTGTGTTCATCATGCACTGTTTGATTTAATAAAGCACTTAAGAGAAAAATATGACAGCCTGAAAATGATCAGTTTTAGGCTTCAGATCATTTGGATGATATCCTTGGAAATGAAACAAATCTACAAAATAAGAACCTACCATTGTAGGTAAGAAGCCATAAAATTAACTAAGGTCTGAGACTGGCAAGGATTGGTTTCTAATGAAGCAATTGGGTTAGAACGAAAACCTGCAGCCAGTGCGGCCCTCCAGGATGGACATTGCCCAGCCCTGATTTAGACTACCAGTGTCAGTCTTGGAGGGTCAAAGTGGCTGCAGGTTTTCATTCCAACATAGAAGGAGAACTGCTGCCTCTTTTGTTATTTGCATCTTATTGTTAATAAGGAGACATTAAAAATACTGAATGCAGCTGTTTAAGTCTGAAATAAGCAAATAAGGGTGGAGAACCTTAACAAGCGAGACCACTAAAATGAAGCAGAAAAATGTCACTAGAGCAACAAGTGCTTATCAGCTATAATTGTTAAGAAACTGGGTTGGAACAAAAACCTGCAGCTACTGCGGCCCTCCAGGACCGACTTTGCCTACCACTGTAACAGAGTAATACCCAATAATTAGCAAAAGACAAACTATTAATAGAGAATGACCAATTCCCGCATTAAATCACTATTAATATTCCACCTATTAATATTAACTAAAACCCATAAATTTATTAAAATGATCTAAATAACTAATAACTTCAAAAGGAAATGATTTATTGCATAACATGAATACCAAAGGTTACAATTATCTTAAATATATTTTAATTCCAGTCAAAAATACATGGAAGCAAAAGTTACTCTTTGGTATGGATAAGCTGTAACGCATGCTTGGTAGTTTGTATATTATTGTTATACCGCTAACTGACTCTCAAGAACTGCAATCCTACCCACAATCCTACCCAGCACAATCAGCTTCTTCATGCACCATTGAACCTGTTTACCACACCACAATCCTTGTTGCATGTCCAGCAGCAGATCAGCTGCAGTCCCCTTTTAATTCCATGCCAAGTCTGTATCACTTAAGGCAGCTGCACCTTTCCCATGTAATTAATTAGTTCAAACACCATTTAGCTGCATGCTGATAATGTCATTTCTTTTACAATAATAATCTCGCATGCCTCGCAGTTAGGAGACCTGGGTTCGCTTCACGGGTCCTCCCTTAGTGGAATTTGCATGTTCTCCCCGTGTCTGTGTGGGTTTCCTCTGGGTGCTTCAGTGTCCTCCCACAGTCTAAAGACATGCAGGTTAGGTGAATTGGCGATTTTAAATTGTCCCTAGTGTGTGCTGATTGTGTGTGCCCTGAGGTGGGCTGGCGCCCTTGCCTGGGGTTTGTTACTGACTTGCACCCTGTGTTGGCTGGGATTGGCTCTAGCGTGACCCGATGTTAGGATATAGTGGGATGGATAATGGATGGATGGAAATATTAGTTCAGTCTCTCTTATGTTTTCACAATTCCTTCCTTCTTCCATGCTCTTTTCAGAGAAGTGACTTTTATTTGTTCATGGACTTTTATGGTTAATGTACCTGAAGCAGCAGGACAAGGGTGAGCTGCTCATATGTGAGTCCTTTCACTGGCATCGTACTGGGGATCCAAGCAGCTGCCAGACAGGAACAAGAGGAAAATATACCAAATATACAAGTTGGTGTGACCACTCTTACGGTAAAATTGAAACAGTAAACTCATCCATAGTTGAAGTTCCACCAAATGTATCTCTGTTTAAAGACAGATGACTTTGCAGATTCATCAATGGTTTTTAGTGGGAAATATGGAAATTTTAAAACTTTGTAAAGAGCAGTCTGTTTAAGATCTGAGTGAAATTAAACTATTCCAACAAATTTCTTTGAGCAATAAGTGTGTCAAATTTCATGCCGACATCGGTCCAGGGTGGCCAGTATGTTTATTTTGGACAGACAGGCAGACTGGCAGGTAGACATGGCTATCACAGGTTGGGTTTCTTGCATTATATGTGAACACACCCAAAAAAAGGTCCAAGCAGAAACTACAATGTGAAATGCAGGAGATCTGTGGAGAACTCAAAGCCATCTGATTAATTCAGAAACTCCATTGAAAGGGTCATTTGTGAAAGTTCAGAGAGATCTTTATCAGAAGTTAAAGATATTTTAGTATTTTTTTGTAAGCATAAATTTAGAAATTACACATTTTTTGTCACAAATTTGCATTGTAGGTGTCAATTCCATTTCAATTATGCAGTATGTCTTTTAGCTATCAAGCCAATGCAAAAGCAGTCTATCAGAAGTGCACGTTTTCTTTTTGTGATATTTTGCTGAAAGCATACAGATTCATGTGCCATTCTCAACCATTTGTTTCAGTTCCACAGAAAAAGCATGAAATCATTTGTGACATTTTATTGTTTCTTTTTGTCCTTTTTGAACTGACTTAGAATGATACAGTGAGAATTTTAATTAAAAAGGATCAGGAGAGGAAATGTAGTCCAAAAATCAAGCTGAAGTCATTACCACAAGTCTAATTGAATTTTCATCAGGTGTTTAAGCAATGACCAGAAATCAAAGATCTAAATACCAAAGCAAGTTCAGGAACCAGGAAAAAGATTTTATTGCAAGACTTGCACACTAGCACAGTTTTTATCCAAATCTTGGAACTCCTGAAATGCACATACTGACATCTATCTATCTATCTATCTATCTATCTATCTATCTATCTATCTATCTATCTATCTATCTATCTATCTATCTATCTATCTATCTATCTATCTATCTATCTATCAATCCTGGAATCCTGTTTTTCAGCCCTGTTGGGTGCTGTGGGTGCTGCCGGGGGAGCTATGAAAAGACCTAAGGAGTTGTGCTTCCCTTGCAGCCCAGAAGTACTAGGAAGTCATGAGGATGGAAGTCCCGAAGTATTTACAGGCTGATTAAGGAACTGGCATTCTCAATCTGACCCGGAAGTGCTGGCAAGTCATATGGGAGGAAGAACAGAAGCACTTCCGGGTCAAGGACTATATAAAGGACTGATGGGAACCCAGCAAGAAGCCAGAGTTGGGAGGGAGTGTGACAGAGGCACTTTGGAGGAAGAAGAATAATTAAAAGATCTTCTTATTGCTTTTAGCCTGTGTCTACATCTGTCTTTTGGCACTGGTGGGGTTCTTAAAGAATGACACCCTGGACCGCCAGTATTGTGACAAAGATGAGGAAGACTCTGTCTGATAAATCTATCTAGTATGACGTATTTTATGACAGACTGGCACCAAGCATCTATCTATCTATCTATCTATCTATCTATCTATCTATCTATCTATCTATCTATCTATCTATCTATCTATCTATCTATCTATTCACCAATATTTAGGGGTGAAGATTGATCAATTATGATTTAACCAAAGCACTTTGGATACAGCTAAAGAGTTCAAGAAAATAAATTGAATGAATTGAATGTGAACTTCCACATTCTCCATATGCTTTACTTATGTGTTCTGCAGAGCGTTCCTTCTTTGGGCTTAATCTGGTTTGCACATGCGTGCAAAGACAAAGTCAAACTCCTTTACCTAATTAAAACAGTGAGTGTTTTTAATATATGTATGCATATTGATGTTCAGATATATAGTATGTGGTTCCTTATACTGCATTTCTCCTACCTATCTTTTTATATCTAAAACCTGTTTCTGTGTACGTTTAGTGCTGACTAGCTGTGCTATCCGTTTAAGATGAGTTGAAATCTAAATGATGAACACAGACCTCATGCTTTTATTTGATACATAGGCTGTCAATTTTGTTCTGGTATAATAATATGCACCAGCCTCTTTCATTCGCAGTGGTCGTTTCTTCTTTGGGTACAGCTGCCCGATTTCATAGCTTCCTCATCAAACTGACCACTCTTATAGTTGAAATATATTGCTGGGGAAATGTGGTGGTGGTCCCAAGTGCATTGGCCTGATGGGCTTTGGTTTCCTGTCTTGTGAGCTGATGTATTGCTATTTTCACTAATCCATTGCCCACCACACAGTTACCAGTCAGATGATATCACACATTGCACAATCCAAGTGGTTCTGGAGTAGATCGTCATGGCAATTGCTGATGCAATAAAAATTTAGTGTCCTCAATAAAACAAATGTGGTTCAGCACAAAACTGCAAACATTTTTCACTTTTTGTAATTGCTATAAAATGAAAAGCATGTTATTTTTGATGTTCAAAAACCTTAAATAGATGCATATATTTTATATAAATATAAAGGGGAGCGTGAAGATGTTTTGAAACCAAAACAAATGAACTTAAACTTCATTCTGATGCTAGAAAAATAAATATAGAGTTAGATAAATGTCGATAAAAGTTAAGTAGGTATAATAAAATATGCATCTATGATATATCATTAATTAAAAAAGAACAAATTGGCATTAGTGGGCTCCTTCCAAAAAAATGTTAGGGGTGCGCGATTAACACTGTTATGAAAACTTAAAGGTTGAGAAACGCTGTCTTAAAAAATGCGAAACAGTTGTGTGGCCTCCAAAAGGCTTCACTGGCTTTGTAAGCCTGGAAAAGTTCTCACCCCATCCCAGATCCACTGGCCTGTCTGAGGTTTTGCATAACCAAAAAGGGGATTACGCCTTAAAAATAAACCTAAATGTCCCAAAAAATATAACAAAAGCCACTACAAAATGAGAGATGACCATAAACCCTCGGTTTGTATAAAAGAGGGCAAACAAAGAATCTTTATGAATAAAGATTTATAAACAAAAAACGAACAAAAAATGATTTGCCTAAACGTTAGTCCACAGCAAACAAGTCTAATCCACAAGCCAGAAGAAGAATGCCATTACAAAGTGAAAGAAAGAAATGGTGAATCCAAACAGAACTCTATACTTAAATGAAGCTTCACTATAAATGAATGATCTCTGGTTCTTGAGCCTACCCAGCACACTTATATAGCCAGAAGGAGGGCTCAGGACTGGTGATGTCAGGGTGGCCCTACCTCTTAGGGGCTCCACCCCACAAGACCAGGGGGTGTTAGAACATTTCAAGGTGTAGTACAAAATAAACCCATATTAAGCAAAGCCAACAAAAATTTCATAAATATATGAAAACATCATACAAAGCAATCAAAAACAATAAAAAGAACAATAACATACTTAAATAAACTTTAATCTATGACAAAAATGGATCAAAAGTATAGAACAAAAATGAAAATGTATGACAAATCAAAACACTTTAAGGAACATTAATGATAGAAAGGAAATATGGGGTCTTGTCTGCTGAATTTAATATTATAAAACACTGTAGCCTGCTAAGGGCATTATGTTTACACCAGGAAAAACAATCCATAAATATTGATTTTTTTTAACAAGAAAAAATGTTATTGCATGTAAATTAAACCTGTAAATACCAAAACATCAACAAAAATACAGCAAAAAAACTATGTCTAAATTCCACTACTCTATTAATGCAGATTTAGTACATGTCCTTTGTGTGACTTGTTTTGAGACAGTCGCCAATGCACAGCGTTCTTCTTTGCACATTTTACTACAACTAGTTTATCTGTTACTTGAGTATAAAGGGTAGAATATCAGTGCCTGAACCACACAATCGACACGCTCCTTGTGTTAGTGTAGGCTATCACAGCACAAGGCTTTGTGACTCTCACATTTCTGCTGACACAAACAATGACAGCTGCTGAACAGTGAACAGTGCTTAAGATGCTAACGTTTTGCTTGTCCATGCATTTGATCACAATCATTTGGCGTTTTTGTCAGGCACCTACTGTTGTATCATGGTGAAGCTCCCCAGGCACATCTCAGAGGTTTAGTCATACAAGGTCAGATGCATCAGTTTCACATTCCATGTCAAAGTCTAATAACCAATTCGCATTGTCATTTCTATTACTCAATTAGAGCAATGGTTCCATTTCAGTCTGTTCTAAAACTGATTTTCCTTTGCCATTGGGTTATTCATAGAAAATGAATATGAATGAGTTACCTTAGACTTACCATAAAGTGGTAGAAAGCATAGAAATATTAATGATTTTTTGCAGGATGATGTTATTTCATCCACTACAGGGTAGATTACAATAGAACTGTGTCTTGACAGTTATTCAGGCTTAACACTATCAACCATATCATTACATGTCACCCGGAGTCTGACTCGGGTTTAACTGTGATTACTTAGAATTCCTGGCCCGAGTCATGCTCGGGGTTAATTTCATGTAGGTTAAACTGTTCATATTACAATAGGCAATGCTATCAACATAATCTCACTACACCATGTTTTAGGAACTGAGCTTGACCAACAGAATATGTCTGCTGACTGAGACAGGTCCACCAAGGATCAGCCTGATGCTACTGTGAGCCCAGCCTGCATTGATCTATTGATATGTATTGTGATCCAGCACTAGGTAAGGAATGGAAGGAGCATAACTCATTGCCGTTGATCAGAAATGGACCCAGAAAATTTTTGCTATGCAATTAATCGTAGAGTATTTTAATGATAAAATATACACCCATGCACAGTAAATACTACAGGACAAAAAAATCGATAGAAAAAAGACAAAAAGATATTACAGAGTGAAACTTTAAAGGGTTTCTCTCAACAAACAAACAAAGTTAATACTATGAGTGCCACCTTAAATGTCATTAACACCCTAAAAGAGGTGAATGAACTGCAATCCAAACTTCTAAAACTCACTTAGCTTATCATCCTCCACTGCAGAAAATTAGCTTTTTTTTAGGCAAGTTTTGGAATTAACTTCCCTGTTTATAAATGAACTTTATATTACTAGCATCAGCACAAAAATCTCCTGAATAAAATTAATGAGCTTTGGAAATGTGCTGTCAAGTCGTTTCCATTTTTGTGTAGAGAGGATACTGTTAGGGGAAGTGGCACACAGTGAGTCAGGTGTTTGGGACTGAAGAAGCCTTTATTCAAAGCGACATGCAACATCTGAAGTAAAACTGGTTGCATTTTTTTTTCATTTATTCTCCAATTGTAGCACAGGCAGCTGAAGTGACTTGTACAGGTTCACACACTGTCAGTGCTGGGATTTGAACCCACAGCCTCAAGGTTTGCAGTGGAAAGCCATAAACACTGTGCCAAACTGTCTGCCTAGCATAGCCACTAGGCCACAATACCTTCTTTTTAAAATGGAACCATGAGTTGGGGAGGGCGGATATTAATTGACTTTCTCAATTTTCATAAAGCATTCGACTCAGTTGATTGAGCTGCCCTGTGGGACATCCTGAGACTTTGTGGGATTCCTTCAAAGCTGCTGGATGTCATACACTGTAAACTACTGTGAGTACTGTGTGCAGAGTTGAGGCAGAACTTCTGTGGGGTTTGTCAGGAGTGTGTTCCTACTCTGTTTTATTTCTTGCATGGACTGGGTGTTGGGCAGGGTCATGGGGTCCAGTGGCTATGGAGCATCTGTTGGTGATGAGAGATTCATTGATCTTGACTTTGTCAAAGATGTTGTGATGTTTACAGAGTCAATGGAGGCTCTGATGGGGGATCTCGAGAGATAAAGCGAGGAGTCTGAGTGTCTGGGCTTGCGAGTGCCTTAAGAGGTTTACTTACCTTGGCAGTGACATTCATGTCTCTGGTGACTCTTCTGATGGAGTCAGTAGCCAGATTGAGACAGCATGGGAGATCATGAGGTCACTAGAAAGGGGTGTGTGGTACATCCGATATCTTTGCAAAAGGACAAAAGTCCAAGTCTTTAGAGTCCTGGTGCTTCCTGTCTTGCTATATGGTTGCAAGACATGGACATTGTCTAGTGAACTGAGACAAAGACTGGACTCCTTCGGTACTGTGTCTCTTTGGGGAATCCCTGGGCTCCGCAGGCTTGACTTTGTGTCCAACGAGTGGTTACTCACAGTCTCCCGAGTGAAGCACATTACCTGCATTGTGAGGGAGTGTCAGTTATGACACTACGGCCTTGTGGCACAATTCCCAGAGGGTGACCCGGCTCACAGGATCCTCATTGTTGAGGACCCGAGCGACTGGACCAGGGCAAGTGGATGCCCACATAACACCTAGCTGCAGCAGATAGAGGGCCATTTACACAGGGTTGGACTGGACCGAGTGTCTGCCTGGGGGATTGCCAACTGGGATGCCAAGCTGTTTCATTGTGTGGGTGATTTGGCAACATGCTGTACCAGTGCATTCCCTCCAACCTGACCTGACTGACCTGTATTAAACAGCCTTCTGGAAAGGTGGGTGGAAGATGCACTGTTGGTTTTCCTGAACAATGTCCTAGAACAACTAAAACAAAGAAAAGGCTTAGATTAGATCGTGTTTATACATTTTATCAGTGCATTTGATACTGTCTGGACACATCTGTTAGCAGCAAATTATTAGGACTTGGGGCAAACTCTAAATTTATTATCTGGCTATTTTCTTATAAATTGCATCCAGCAAGTGAGACATAACATCACCATCTCCTCTGTGCAAACTGTTAATACATTAGGGCTGCGAGGTGTATCCTGTATGCATACGAGCACCTGGGCCATCCAGCACCTTTCATAAATATGCAGATGACATGGCACTGGTGGGGTTCTTAAAGAATGACACCCTGGACCGCCAGTATTATGACAAAGATGAGGAAGACTCTATCTATCTATCTATCTATCTATCTGTCTATCTATCTATACTAGTGCCTTTCACATCTATCTATCTATCTATCTATCTATCTATAATATAGTGCCTTTCACATCTATCTATCTATCTATCTATCTATCTATCTATCTATCTATCTATCTATCTATCTATCTATCTATTATACAGTGCCTTTCACATCTATCTATCTATCTATCTATCTATCTATCTATCTATCTATCTATCTATCTATCTATCTATCTATCTATCTATTATATAGTGCCTTTCCCATCTATCTATCTATCTATCTATCTATCTATCTATCTATCTATCTATCTATCTATCTATCTATCTATTCTACCAATATTTATCGGTGGTGATTGATAATCAATCATGATTTAATTAAAGCACTTTGGATAAAGCTAAAGAGTTCCAGAAAATAAATTGAATGAACTGAATGTGAACTGCTACATTATCCATATGTTTTACTTATGTCTTCTGCAGAGCGTTCCTTCTTTGGGCTTAGTCTGCTTCTTTCACAACATGCGTGCAAAGACAAAGTCAAACTCCATTACCTAATTAAAAGAGTGAGTGTTTTTAATATATGTATGCCTATTGATGTTCAGATATATAGTATGTGGTTCCTTATACTGCATTTCTCCTACCTGCCTTTTTATATCTAAAACCTGTGTCTGTGTACATTTAGTGCTGACTAGCTGTGCTATCCGTTTAAGATGAGTTGAAATCTAAGTGACGAACACATGCTTTTCATAGCTTCACTTACAGTTGAAATGTATTGCTGGGGAAATGTGGTGGTGGTCCTAAGTGCATTGGCCTGATTTAGCGACTCATGTCAGGGTTTTAGTTTCCTGTCTTGTGAGTTGATTTATTGTTATTTTCACTAATCCATTGCCCACCACACAGAATTACCAGTCATTAGTATTGAAACTATAAACCTCATTCACGTGGCCTGAGCGGGTCCATGAAAGTCTCTACCACACTGCTGTTGCTGACATATAACATTGGACAACTGAACAGGCCAATAAGACCAATTTTCTTCTTTTTAGACCTTTATTTGGTACTTTTATTATCATTTTTGATTTTTTAACAGACCTTCTGCATACTTTGTCAAGTTTTAACTTTTTCTTCCAAGCCACAGCAACCAGATGCACAGACAGATGCACAGGCACACACACAGGCTTGTCCTCTTGTTAAGGTGGATGCACAAACCAAATGAATTAAAGTTAAAGTTGAGTTGAGTTAAAAAAGAAAACAAATAGCTGTAAACCTTTTGTCTTCCGATTGAGCTCCAATTCTTATGCCAACTATTGGAAAATGCCAGGCTAGTCTCTACATTTTTTAAAATAATTGAAAGTGTTTAACGTTAGAATGCATTGACATGTGGAAAATGCATATATACTGTGTTTGTGAAGAAATAACTTAAATTTGACAATACCAAACTTATCTTTTGATGCTGGCAGGATAGTCTTCAGCTCCTGCTGAGCCTGTATTTGCATTATGTGGCGTTAGAAAGTGAAATACAATTCTTAAACTCACTTTAGCCAATTCAGGTTTACGGGGCAGGAACCTGTCCTAGCAGTTTTAGGCACACAGCACAATGGTGACAACCCGAAAATGTGACAGAATCAAAAGAGAGAAGCAAACTCTCACAAAAGAAAGTTTCTAAATGAATCAGTTATGATCATGTCTCTTGTTTTACCCCAGGGTCACTCGTTGTTCAGTCCCAAGGGGGTCATAGTGCTATCCGGACCAAATGATAAATTAGTTGGCAATCTTTGCCGATAACAGAGTGTATTTAATTATATAGCGGTTTCATTGTGCCATGTCAAGTAATTCTTCTATTGTAGATTTTTCTTTTCTAAAGATATCATCTAAATGATTTTTGGCTTTGGCTTTGATCATTTAATATTGTTCTCTACTTTTTCTTTATAAAAACTTATAAGTACTTTATGATGAAGGCTCACAGGTGTAAATGGGACCAGGACATTTGTGGGACTTCTGGCTCTTTTGTAATTTGCATCCCATTGTTAAAGAATAGCAGGTTAATTAAAAAAAGCAAATACCAACAGTGAATCTCTGTTCAAGATTTAAAGAAGTAACTGAGGGTTTGGGATCACATCAAGTGGGTTAACTAAAATGAAGAACAAAAGTGTTGCTTGAACACAAATTGCTTCAGCAGCTCCTACAACTGATTGAAACAAAAGCCTGTAGCCACTCCAGGACTGAAGTTGAGGACCCCTTCTTTATTTTATTAGGACCCTGCTTCTCCTTAGGTTTCAATTTCTGGTTATGGGTACCTCAGTATTTGCTGCTCTGCTACCGACAACACACTCCTTTTGCAGTCCTTTGGTCCAGTTTGTTAAATTTTGTTAACTATTAGACATCGACTGAACTGCACAGAGCCATGGGAAAAGTGAAGGTACACAGGGCCATTCAGAGAATCAGTGTCTAAATTGGCATTGCTCTGTGACTGTCATACATTTTACTTCCTGAACCATCCACCTTGGTTTTTTATAATCTGCATATCTACTGTCCCACAGAATGGAGAAACAAAACAAAAGTAGATGTGATCTACTCAAAGAGGATCCTGAAAAATGTTCAGCTTCTCTTTAGTGAATGGCACAGGTTATCCAAAACCAGGACTACCAGATTTCACAGTACTGACCCATAAACTGTGAACTTAACACGGTGACCTTGTCTTACACACACATTTTGATAAATATGTCTAATTGGGTTTGTTAATTTGGTTTGTGGGTTGTTGAGAACTGTACTGAAAACAGAAGAGTAATCTTGTCCTTATGATGCAGGTGTACTGATGTCTTCTATGGATAAGGTTCACCACATCAAGCCCTTATGGCAATGTAGTAAAGTGAAAGATGAGGTCAGTTCCATGCAGTTGTCAGTCTTCATTTCTGATGCCATTCTGTTCATCTTTTTTATGTTCAGTTGTTATCCCTTCAGCCAAAATGTTGTGTCCATATATCTGTAATCTGGGCTTCTAATGCCTTACTGTTCATGAGCACCAAACTCAGCAAAGAACAAGCCAGAAGAGCATCCCTCCCCAAGTAGCCGCACACAAGCCCCTGTCTGCCATTTTAGAAAATATGTTAAGAAACATGACACCATAATGCAACATAATTCAAGCCAGGTTTTAAATAAGCAACAACAGCAACGACATGTATTTATATAGCACATTTTCATACAAATGATGTAGCTCAAAGTGCTTTACAGGATGAAGAAAGAGAAAAAAAGACAAAATATATTAAAAAATAAACTTAGGCAATATTAATTAACAGACGGCTGGAGAAAAAAAACTAATATCTGCAGGGGTTCCAAGGCCACGAGACTGCCCAGCCACCTCTAGGCATTCTACCTAACATAAATGACCTCACTCAGTCCTCATTGTATTCAGGGTTCACATGGAAGAACTTGATGGTGACAGTCATGTGGACTTCTGGCCTACAATCCATCCACTTAATCAAAAAAGTCAACATGATGAGTGAAGAAGAAAATATTCATTTGGCATCAGTGAACACCAATCATATAAGTGATTAAAGAAAGAAATTTCAGTAAGAAAGAAATTCTAATAGAATCTAGTGGGAAAAAATGATCTTTATATTTCGACTGTAACTCTACAACTGTGAATGGCATTTTCTTGATTGTCTCTCGGAGGCAAAGCAGGCCAAGCTATGAAACATTGACTTCATCGCCATTATTATTGCACCTTTTTTCAGTGACTACAATTACAAAAATACTACACATAAGCACACTGAAAACATCTTTTGTTAAGTGTAAATTAACTAAATCATTTAGCTACCGATTTACATTCAAAGTTGAAAAGGGCCTAATGCCTTTTTTCATTTGTGTCGGTATAATCATTTAATAACATAATAGCGTCTGTTCATAATTAACATCACTCCAAGTCATGTAAAGGCACAGCATAATAGATATCTCTCAGTATGTTCATTTTCAGAGCTTTGTGAGTTGCGTGACTTTCTCACAGTCATTCATTAAGGCAGTCGTGGTGGTGGTGGCAGAGCAAGCACCCTTGATATTATTTATAGATTAATACTTTGACCAATAAGCCAGTCTGCCTTGTATTGAACATGATCATTTACTACTGAATTTTTGCAGCTATGCCTTGTTACAAATAATAAAGCATCTTCCAGATAAAAAGGCACTGATAGGTACATTTGAAGATACTACTGTGAAAGAACTGAACTGCCCCCATGTGGACATACCAAGTACAGCAGTTCTGAGAAGACAAAGCCACAGCAGGCAATCAGGAGCGGCGAGGTAATCCTCAACCTGCCATCACTCGAGATGAACCCATTTAAAAGAAAATGCTATCACTATTCTGTATCCTTGTGCAAGACAGAGAAAGTCTACATCAGGCCATCATTTAATAATACCCAAGGGTGCCACTGAAGCAAAAACATAGCATACAGTGTTGAAAAATGCCATTTAATTCATTAGTTTTCCCCTACTGTTTTTTGATGGTTCATCCTGGTTGAATAAATCAGTAATGTACACAGGAAAGCTTTAAAAGGCATTTCTATACTGTATAGGTGTGGTAAATATTCATATTGTTCATATTAATATCATTATCTTGTTTTTGTACCTTTGTATATATATATATATATATATATATATATATATATATACGCAACTCACAAAGCTCTGAAAATTAACATACTGTGAATTTCCCCTTG
Source organism: Polypterus senegalus (assembly GCF_016835505.1). Classification (NCBI taxonomy): domain Eukaryota; kingdom Metazoa; phylum Chordata; class Cladistia; order Polypteriformes; family Polypteridae; genus Polypterus; species Polypterus senegalus. The sequence goes on along the minus strand of NC_053156.1, from coordinate 45,828,205 downwards.
GGATTGTGAATTTCCCCTAGGGATTAATACAGTATCTATCTATCTATCTATCTATCTATCTATCTATCTATCTATCTATCTATCTATCTATATATATATATATATACTGTATATTTTGCATGTAAGGCACATTGACCTGCATTCAATGTATACAATGTACATATATTTATTATTGTCATTATTATGATATCAACTCTAATTACAAGAAAAAGAATAAATCTTATTTAAATCTTTGACATGATCGGTATCCTGTGAATAACAAATATTTGCAGTTCCTGTAAGGTACTTTGCCTTCTGGTTAAAAGCAACCTTCAGTTTCAATTAGCACTGTCCTCCATCCATCTTCTGGACGCTGGTCTAAACATACTCACCCTATTCATTCATACCAGAGCAATTTAAAGTCACCAGTCACCCTAATCAGAGTAATCATTCAAAACACAGACAACGTGTAAAATCCACATGGTGAATGACTGGACCAAGGAGAGAACCCAGATCACTAGAAGAGGAGAACAGCAGCTCTAACGACTGCACAGCTACAATTAGTATGCTTACTTTTTGTAGGCAGTGAAGAGGGATAATCATTGTGCAACAAAGTTTTTGCTTCTTGGACACTGTTGGGTGTTTCTTAAAGATTTTTGGGCCCTTGATTTTTGTCATGATTTTTTCTTATATTTGTATCCAAACATGTTCGCTCCCATAAGTAACGTATCAACAACGGTTTGTGCAGCCTGGGCATGTCCAGGCATGGAATCAGACCAGGTTGGAAGCTGTTCTGTGGAAGTTGACATCCTGGGCATGCCTGGGCATCTGAACAAGTTTGACACTGTCTCAGCATGCTATAAAGGTGGCTTACATACACCTATCCTGCTCATTTGGTTAATATAGATAGTCAGTGTGTATGTATAGTATCAGTATAGTATCTGAAGCAATATAAAAGTAAGTAAGCTTGATGCTATAGATGTTTGGTGTCGGGCGATATGTCTCATCAATCTCGTAACAGCTGCGATACATTCTGCTATATCTGTGGCGAATATACACTTGCTCCTCAGAGACGTTGGATGACTGCTCTTGTGAAGAAAGCTTGTCATCTGTATTTCGGCTGCAAAACTGGTGATCAAGACAAGGAATGGGCACCTCACATTTGCTATGCAACATGTGCTGTCAGTCTGAGCCTGGATCAGAGGCACTCGAAAGACGATGCCGTTTGCTGTTCTGATGATATGGCGAGAACAGAAAGACCATGTGATGGACTGTCACTTCTGTTTGACTAAGTGTCTGGTTTCTCTGCCAAAAACAAGAATTCAATTAAATATCCTAATCTGCCCTTCAGCATTGAGACCCATGCCACATGATGACAGTCTTCCAATTCTGAAACCAGCAGAGGATTGGACCTTAGATGAACCAGATGAAGAAACTGCAATGCAGGGTACTGACAGTGACATTGACCCAGATTTTGAACCGTGCTCATCAGGCAATCCACATCTGATAACACAGTCCGAATTGAACGATTTGGTCAGAGATTTGGGTCTACCAAAAGCAAAAGCTGAGCTGCTGGGTTTGAGACTGCAGGCATGGTGTTTGCTGTCACCAGGTGCAAAAATTTCTATGTGTTTCTCTGAGGCCGACATCATGATATAACCACATTTTTTGCACAAGTCAACAGTCTCTGTTTCTGTTGTGACATTGAAGGATTGTTCTCCGCCTTGGGTTGTGATCACAACCCGGAAGAGTGGAGTCTCTTCGTTGATTTATCAATGGTAAGCCTGAAAGCTGTTCTGTTACACAATGGCAAAGTTTATCCTTCAGAACCTGTTGGCTATGCAGCACACATGAAAGAAACGTATGAGAATATGGAACTATTGCTGAAGCACGTCCAGTATAGCAGGTACAACTGGAATATCTGTGGAGATCTTAAAGTCGTTGCTCTGTTACTAGGACTGCAGCTCGGCTATACAAAGTACGGTTGTTTCATCTGTGAATGGGACTGCCATGCTAAAGAGTCACACTATTCTTGACAGAACTGGCCACTCCGTAAAAAGTTAGTTCCAGGACAGAAAAATGTGGCACATGAATCGCTTGTCGACCCGGCAAAGTTATTTTTGCCTCCTCTTCACATAAAACTGGGCTCATGAAGAATTTCATGAAAGCACTGAACAAGGAAGGAAAAGGTTTTCGTTATTTAAGACAGGTGACGTCAAGATCAAAGAGGGCATTTTTGTTGGCCCCCAGATCAGACATGTTATGAGTGACAAGCGGTTAGAAGATCTGTTAGTTGGGCCGGAAAAAATTGCCTGGAAAGCCTTAAAAGACATTGTTGACAATTTTCTGGGCAATTACAGAGCCCCAAAGTACATTCAGCTGGTAGACAAACTTCTCAAAGCATACAAGACAATGAAGTGCAACATGTCACTCAAGATTCATTTCTTCCCCTCACACTTGGACTCTTCCCCGCAAATATTGGTGCTGTCAGTGACGAACACGGTGAAAGTTTTCACCAGGACATTGCTACGATGGAGACACGATACCAGGGCAACTGGAATCCGTCAATGCTTGATGACTACTATTGGACACTGCAACGTGATGTACCAGACCAAAAAACTTAATTCTGTTGAATTTAATAGCTTATGTGAAACATAAACGTGACTAAATACGCCATTTTCAGTAAACATATAAATGTCTATGTCTTAGAGTTCCTACGTGATGCAGTAAAACCAAAACTATATTTGTGCATACCCAGTAGGTACCTGTCACAATCAGCAAAAACTTTTCAGGAAGCAAGACTTTTTATAAAAATTTTTGTGCAGTGAATCAGTGTGACACTGTGGTTTGTGTACAGTATTTAATAAGCTTTGCAGTCATATAAATAACCTGCTTATTAAATATTACTCTTTCATAAACAATATACAGCAAATTTATATATACTGTAAAAATACAGCTTATTTTTATCACTATGTTATGGAGAGCTTTAATTCTTGCACTGAGCAAATCTGTAAGAAAGAATTTCATATTCCTGGAGCTTTTACAAGAGAAACATTCTTGTTTTCTGTAGATTTCCAGAAATTAGCTGGTGTTGCTCCTAGTTAGACACTGATTGTTTTGTTATACCCAAACAACATTATATTAAAGTTATATATTCGAGCAATGTCATACACTAATGTCTGAACGATGTTAGTGCACAGCAAAGAATGCTGGTACTCAGCTCCTTAAAACTGAACACCTCAAGCACAAGCTGTAACAAAGAGAAAAAGCGGCCTTCTTAACTGCCAAAATATCACACCACAAGATGCTTAGAATCACATGATTTGCACTGAATAACAATGTGAGCAAAAGAGCAGATGCATTCCTGATACCTGAAAATAGTCATATCATCTGCAGAGTAACGGTGAGTAGCTCTTCATAAGTCATTACCATGAAATTGGAAAATGATTTTTAAGCTTGGCATTTTCATTTTTTGATTGTGCTACCTACTGTTCTTTGTCTCTTTACTTTCAACAATATGTGTTTTACTTGACAATCCAAAATTTTTTGTTCTCTTATGTTGCAGACAGAAACTGTATCTTTTTTAATACTTATGGAAATATTGAAACAATTGTGTATTGGTGTACCTTAAATGTATGAAAATCCTTATTTATTTTCTATATTTGATTTTATTCTCTGCTCAGGATAAGGTGACTTATAGCATTAAAACATTATTATCCCCTCCGCATGATTTCATACAATGGCCAGTGACTAGTAAATGTAATTATACTTTCTTCTATATGCTTTGTAAACAGAAATCCTCCCTTTGTTCTAAAGGCACAACAGCTGTTTCATGCATTTCCATCTCTCCTTACTGTAAACTCAGGACCAGGGGCTACACAAACTCCACTCCCCTCACATATGTAGAGTTAAAAGAAGGCCTACACTGTGGGTGTAATTACCTCGGCTGTTATTCACTTTCTGCTTTCTATAGAACAATTTCTTTGGAGATGGTGAGTTTTTAATTAATAGATAATTTTCATCTAAATAATATATACACAATACGGAGCATGGTCCCTTGACTGACTAGGAACCCATCATAACAATTGAACAGTGTAAATAGATGGGCATCATGGGGGCATTGTGGAAGAACAGAGGGAGACTGTCTCAATTGGATGTGTTCCTCTCGTACACTGGGTGGCACTATTCATCAACTATATCCCCTCCCCCATTTAGAATCTCGCTGGGCAGCATGGGAGTTGTAGTTCTGGTAGGCTGCCCAGTTGGGGTTCTTCAGTGCCATTGGAGGGGCTGCTGGTAGCAGGCTCCCCTATCATGAACAGTTTCTACCTGACCTAGAAGTGCATTCCAGAGTCAATATCATTTCACTGGAAGCAATCCAAAGTCTACCTGAAAAATTAGCCCTAGTCCTCATTTGGAAGAGTTAGAGTCTAAAATGGAGAAGATCAAAGCTCACCTGTGATGGAAGATAAATAGTGCAAGAAACAGAATATTATTATTGTTATATGAAGAGGTCAGTGAAAAAGTTATTGTGCTTAATAAAAGACTGTCTTTTGAACTTTGGACTTTGTGTTTGGCACAAGTGTGCCTGGTGTTTGTGGTCTGAGACGCCCTCTGCATAAGCCGACTTCTACCCATCGGGCAGTGGCACACGGGGTGTTTATTTTATTAAATGTCAATGTTTACAACCCACCATCCATTACAATGTATTTTGTATTGTTTATAGAAATAAAATGTATTGCATTTTTTATTTCAATATAAACGTTAGTACTTCTGTCAAGAATTCCCAATAAAATGACAAATAAAGGCCAGATAACATTACACAAGTTTTCATCAGTTTTTCTCATGTTTCTACAGTTGTATAGTGCAATACCCCTAGAGATTCAGTCCAACTAGCCAGAGACTTGCCTTTTGTCTTAAAGTAGTATGAATGTCCATGAGAGCTGACAAACAAGGAGTGCTCACCCAGAAATGCAGTTTACATAAAGTAGTGACAAGAAACGTGGAAGAGAAGCTAGTCTGTCTGATGTCTCATGCTTTACGTACTGAGAATGGAAAAAAAAGGCAGAGAAAGTGGCTTAATCCATCATACCTGAAAGGCCTTCACACAGCGCTAGCTGTCAGAGAAAGGGGCAAGCTGGCATATCTTTTACAGTGGGAAACTTTACTGGAAACTCATCATGCAATTGTGTAATTTGATATCCCCAGAGCTTTACTGTCATGTAAATTGACATAAACAGGAGACTAGATCAGCAACTGCAATGTAATGTGACATCGGCTTTAAGCACCTAGCCCTGCCTAGGGTGTGAAGATCTGTCTGCTGCTTTCTCATAAACCCAGAAATTGATACTGTGGAATTTATAACAATATGACAATATTTAACAATTAACAATTATTTTCATATCTAGGCTTTCAGGAGGTGCAAAGGTTAATTAGCCCCATCAAATAAAGTTCATAGATCTATGCAGCATCCTTTGGTGGCACCCATGAAACCCAACACGGCCACCCTGCTGGACTACAGATCACTCATGCTCAGTGGGTGTCTATATGGGTGCCATAGATCTAAAATGTTGTCATCTCGTGTCTTAGGGTAGCAAATATTTCACATATTTTATCTCCCTCATCCTTCCTTGACTGAGCCGCTGCATCATTGGCACTTTCTGCTTATCACTTGGTTGAGGCAGGGAATGCCCTGCCTTTGTTCCTATCCCAGTATTAGTTTGGCTTCCAGAGCAGGTAAGGATCCTTGAACCATCCCAGCCAGGTTGCCAGTTCATGTTGCCATGTTTTACTTATATACATATACAGTGGAACCTCGGGTCAGGACCGTAATTCGTTCCAAAACTCTGGTCGCAACCCGATTTGGTTCTTGACCTGAAGTAATTTCCCCCATAGGATTGTATGTAAATTAATCCGTTCCAGACCATACAAACTGTAAATATATTTTTTTTATATTTTTAAGCACAAAAATAGTTAATTATACCATAGAATGCACAGTGTAATAGTAAACTAAATGTAAAAACATTGAATAACACTGAGAAAACCTAACATTGCTAACAAAAGCTAACACTGCAAGAGTTCACGCTACAACCTTATGAACCGCTCGCTGTAAACACTTTTTTTAAATGAGTTTTAAGCACAGGGAAAAAAATTAACATTTAAAAAATCCATAATTTATACAAAAACTAACCATAAACAACCAAGAAAACTAACCTTGCATGAGTCGAGTTCTGGCATGAAGGACGTGAGCAGGAAGCTGGGTGGAGAGGAGATTACAGTTTTGAGGTAAAGTCCCTCTGCGTGATGCACATCTGACCAAGAACAATGTACTGTACAGGGAGAGACTGAACACATGCGTAAATCACCGGCGCACATGAACCGGAAGGGAAACGAAATAGAACACAAAGAGTTCATAGCGAATGCACAGGGAGAGACTGAACTCGTGCGGAAATCATCGGCGCGTATAAGCCGGAAGAGAAGCTGGCTTGTTCGTCACCCGAGTGTGTGGTCGTGAACAGATGCAAAAGTTTGGCGAACTTTTTGGTCGTAACCCAATTTGTACATGTTCAGAGACGTTCGTGACTCGAGGTTCCACTATATATATATATATATATATATATATATATATATATATGTATATATATATATATATACATATATATATACATATATATATATATATATATATATATATACATATATATATATATATATATATATATTTGCAGCTGGAGATCCACACACTAGGGGGCTCCCACTGCTCACTTTGCTTGCTAACTCCCCTTGCCTGCGCTATGTGACAGCCACTTCGCATATCGGCTGCTCACGTTGTGAAGATGGGTGCTGAACACACCCCAAGGAGATGCAGTCGCTCCTCCAAAACCCCCTCTTAAACAGTGATGCAATAGGAAACAAATAGTTTTTTTTACTTCCTCTTTGCTCGATCAGCTGCTGGATTGCTGCTGCTGGCTTGCTGCTGCTGCCATGCGGTGTGATCTGCATCTATATAGGAATAATGTATTTTTTTTCTTTTTAACAGTATTTTCATCTTGATTTTCATTCTACTTTTCTAGGTCTTCTAATTGTTTAATTAATTCATTATTTACTAATTAGTGGGTCTGACTCTAAAGTAATAGCTTTTGTTACATTTCTGACATCTAAATTGGATGATCTTATGTCTCTTATCTCTGACGTCACTCTTCTGTTGCTGTTTATCTTCCTCTTCTTTTCCTCTCTTTTTGGCCCATCAGACAAGCCATATGAAATTAATATTCACACGTGGGGTTTCGGGACATGTGATAATGCACACATTTGATTGGCTGATGAAGAATTAGTCTGATCGATGTGTTTAAGTACCTCTACACTCCTTCCTTTTCCAACCTTCGGCATCCATCTGCTCACAGGTTAGGAATTAATTAAAACAGGTTCTGTGGTATGTGCTTATTTCCCATTCCCAAGTAATAAAGTAATTAAGCTGGCTGGAACAAAGGCATAAATTACTACTACAGTACAAAAGGGTGCTTGCAATTCCTTTAAGTCCTGTAAATTCAGTTAACACCGGTTCATATGAGTAAAATTATTAAAATTTACGATAAACAGCTTGCAATTTGAGGATTTCAAGATTTTCCACTACTGAAGAGTTGCAGTGAAAAAATATTAATTATCGTTTACTATTCTTATCAGTGCCAAGAAACAAAAAACGACCTACTTCACTAAGTGCTGAAAAATATTTCATCTGATGTCGCCTGATGTGGTCTGACACAACTGACATTCCAATTTTTCTGTAAAATAAATAACCCCTATCTGTTTTTTTATGTAGATGCTAAATAAAGGATATAACCTTTTGGCTTTTTTTGCAGAATTTGAGATGAAACAGTTCTGTCCAGCATGTTATCTGTAATAAATCTAACATTCATATTCTCAGTGGCTGTTCAGCTGATGTAACAGCTCTTTCTGCTGTTTACAAACTCATGTGAAATTAATATAAGGATATAAATTCAGCAATGGTGCAGGAAAACAAATCTATCATTCCTTCATCACTAACGGAAAGTCTACTTTAAATCAAAATAATACTCTTTATTAAAACGTCTTTTTAAATGATTCTCCCAGCTGCATACACAGTCCGGTACAGCAACACACGTAACTTATCTTTAGGTTGCATAGCAGTCTCCATCACAAAGTGCTTTACAAATCAAAATTTGATTGGATCACTTGAAACAGAGGGCATTTGGCCAATGCAATGCCCCCTGAGGCAGCACATCTCCTTCTCGCCAACTTTATGTACAGTGCACTAGTCTCCACTACAGTTCCCTCTGCTCTAGTTAGAATATGTTAGCACTCGTACAACTAATAATTCTCCCTCTTCTGTTTTCATAAGACATGATCCTGGTCTGTACACAGTTAATATACACATTCAGCCTTCCAACTAAAGAAAAAACAGAAAAATAAAAAGAAGCACAACATTTTAGGCTGTTAGGTGTTAACACACTCACACTAAGAGAAAGCTCAAACATAAAGATAAAACACCCATATGGCCAAATGTACTTGTAGATTTTAGATTTGACGTACATATCACCCTCACAATTGTCTACTCCAGGAGTACCCCAGAAATAATCCATAGAGAACGTTTTATGAATATGAAACAGGAGTCAGGAATGGCATTACAATTCTGGTTCCTATATTGCTTTTGTTTTTAAATTGTCCTATTTTAGTTATATTGTATGCTTATTTCCCAATAATTAAAAACAATTTAAAATAATTACTTTTTAGTTTTAAAAAAGGATCTGGGTTTTCACAAATCTGTAAAGGAACGAGCAGGACCAGAAGAATGGATGGATGGGTGACACACTTTTTGGCAGAAGTTACAGCAGCCTTGCTCAATTTATACCTGCTAAGCTTCATCTCTTTACATGCTAAAAGAAATTCATTCCCACATTTTCTGTCTCTTGTACTTGGTCACATCTCATCCCTAGCAGGTTACCCTACCTGTATTTCATGCCTGTCTTTGCTCTCATTGTTTCCTGGAATGAAAGTCCATGAAGCCGCAGATATTCCTCAAAATGTCTCTCCTGGCTGGGAGCAACAGGTTGCCGTGCTGGTGGAGATCCCCGAGGTTCTCCTGTGGCCTGGCATGAAGTTTTCCTTTTGATCCCTGTGTTTCCACCACTTTCTGACCTGGTTGTCCGTCTCTGAGGGCTAGTGAAGAGGTCATTGCAGACATTCTTGCAAGCATACATGGCCACAGCTACTGCAGACCTATCCTTTTGAAACCTACATTTGCCACTTCACCCACTGTAGACCTGACTTTCTGTGAGGCAACAGCTGCCTCCACAATAATCTCAAGCGGCGCTTTCTCAAAAAAATAAGGGCCTCTCCAAATGTGTCGGAACTGGCGAAAGATGACAGCTTTCCTGATGTTATTAACACGATGATAAATCCGACCCACTCTCCCCAGGCCACAGGAGTGACACCGTGGCTGCCACACTTTAACTTGAATATTCCGACGTCCCCGGCAGCAGGAATTGTCTAGCAGTCATGGAGAGGGAGGAGGAGGTCCTGTCTAGACTCATTTTTTAAAAGTGAGCATCTTATCCAAAAAAAAAAACTGAAATTGCATTTCATGCCACAATAATCTCTGCATTCAGGTACAAAAAAAGATGACAAGGGTAGTCATTGTTACTATTCAATGAAAGGAAAAAAGAAACAAAGCAGGGTTTGCGATTCTAGTCATTTTTCAATAACTCCTCAGTCTCTTTCAGGGTCCTTTAGTTATTAGATAGTGTAGTGAGCCATGTGTCCGAACCTCAGAGGGACACTCTTCTCAGGTGGTGGACAGTCTAAGGAGAAAGGAATATCTGCTGAAGCCGGCAATAAAGCAGCCTGTGAGCGTCAGGTATAGAGGGTCAGGGCATGGACACAGCACTTACAAGATCACTTTAGGGCACATCTCCCAGCTGCTGAAGCCAATCGGCTCAGTGGTGTCGCCACTAGTGAGCCTCAGAATGGACCCTGCACATGGGTTTGCTGACAGAGAGCTGGGAGGATAGTGTGGCATACAAGTTGCTTCTGACCCTTGGTGTGGTTGAACCTGGGTGATGGGCATGAAGGGACAAAGGAACAAACAGCTGGGAGATCATGGCACAGCTGAAGAGTGGGGAAGATACAGTGCCAAAGATGCCAACAGTTCATTTTAGGGCCTCTTATCAGCAATCGGCTAATTCCATTCCTCTGTCTCTTACACTGCCAAGTCATTACAATATGTTCTAAGGGAATATCTAAAGAAGTTCATCCCTGCCTATATCAGAATGCACTACACTAACCAGTTATGTTGTAGGTGTGCTGCATTGATTTTAATCCTTCAGTTAACTTTGGTTTTTTTACTTTCCCAACTTATACCATATACAGTATACAGTGGATGAAGGCTCCTCCCTTCAGTTTCTGCACATTTTATTGTGTTGTAAATTTAATATTAAATGGATTTGCCTTTTTTTGCCCATCAATCTACACTTCATAACCTATCATGACAAAGTGAAATCATTCTTTCAAGAAGGTTTGCAAATGTATTTAAAATCAAACCTGAAATTTTTCATTCATGTAAGTATTCAGTCCCTTTCCTGTGGCACTTCATATTGTGGCCAGTTGTATCCTGTTTGCTCCAGTTACTTCCTGAGATGTATATAAAACTTGAGAGTTCCAGAGAATTGATCGGATAGTGCAGAAAGGCATACGCATGTTTGTGAATAAAGGGTTTACATTTCACACCATATGTCAGGACTTTGTGTCTATAATTCAATAAAGTGTACAGAAAGTGAAGGGGCCTGAGTACTTTCCGAATACATTGTAAGTATATCTTTATAATAATAAAAAAAAGAAACATACCACTCTGCTATTAAACCGAAATGGAACCTTGGATTGCGAGTAACTTGGTTTGAGAGTGTTTTGCAAGATGAGCTAAAATTTGTAATAAATTTTTACTTGATAAAAGAGCGATGTCTTGCAATACGAGTAGTACGTATGCGCTTTGTCTGCCAAGCGCCATGTGATTACAACTGAGCTGATGGTTCTTCTCTCTCTGGCTGCGGGATTGTGGGTAATCATCTCCCATTCTACATCTTAGTCGACATGTCTCACTCATATAGTCAACATCCATACAAGCGTATACTGTTTACTATAGCATGGTGACCATGTGTGTGTGTTGTAACGTGTGAGTCCCTGTCTTGCACCACAAAACATGAAGCTGATTCTCAGTACTTTAGCGACACCAGCTTTATTCAGCTTGAAACAGGAACAGCACGGTTATTTATTGTAGCGGGATCTGACACCGACTATACACAGACATATCAGTCAGGCAGGGTCGAGGCCAAGTAATACTGTTCCCTGTGCATTTATAATGTTCCTGTATTTCCGATCAATGGCAGGCACTTATAGCATGTCCGCGATCTTTTTCGCTTTTACGGCGAACTGCTAAAGCCCTTGGAGCCTGTGGTTGCTTCAGGACACTCTTCCGCCTGTCATCCCGTTGGGTGGAATCCCAAAAGAGTTTAGAAACTCACTCACAGCAGCCATGAAGTGCAGGTTAATTTGTTTTATGTACTTTTACTTTATATTTTGTATTAATCATTTTTATATGAATAGCTTTGGGTTGTGCAACGAATCATCTGAGTTTCCATTATTTCTTATGGGGAAATTCGCTTTGATATACGAGTACTTTGGATTGCGACCACGTTTCCGGAATGAATTATGCTCGCAAACCGAGGTTTCACCTTCATTCATGAAATAGCAAAAAGTTCATTAAAACAATAACACAATAAAACAGTGTTACAACAAAAACAGTGGGAAAACAATTATCATTATTAAGAGCAGTGGTATTGCAGTCAATAAGTATCTTATGTGATCACTTCTTATATCCCCCACCTTTTAACACCTCTGGCCCATGGAGTCAATGACTTCTGAATCTCCAGTAGTTCCAGCAAAAGGATCTGAAGAAATTGCTGGCAAGCAGAGAGTCAGAGAATTTCAAATGTGTTGTGTTCAGTTAAGGTCAGGAGAAAAGGAAGGCTGAGGCTGCGTCTGCACATCAACATTCATTCTTCAGGACAGTTGTGACCACAGCCACTGTGTATGACCGGTTATTGTCCTCCAGGGCCTGACATTTGAGACATCTAGGAGGTGTGAGCAGAGGGCCTCTGACAGGTCGCTCTGCTCTAAGGTCAGCAGCATGTGTTTTTACCTGCTTTAAATTTTGTTTCAATTACATTTTAAAGGTTATGGATATCAGAGAATTTAATTATATGATTTTTTTTATTAGATATTGTCTCTAAGCTCATGTTAATAATTATTATCATTATGTCTTTGTTTCACCATGACACTATTTTATTTAGGTATTGACACCGCAATTTTGAAATAGCTATTGCTAGGATGCATGTCCTTCTTGCTAGGCCACGCCTTCAAAAACTTTGTCATGTGACATCATGGCGCTGCATGTTCAGTGTCATCTGAGATTGTTGTTATTAGTTTACTGTGTGGTTGCCTCTTCTAGTGGTCTTTATCTTAAAAAGTCTAGCAAACCTTTTCTACTACTATTTGGTGTTTGGTGCCTCGTACTCTTGACCTTCTGGTTTGACGTTTTGCTACATTCAAGGATTCATCTCCTAATCGCTTTTTTCCAGATACTTTCTGTAGCGGGTAATTTTGCTGCTTCTAAGTTTTATCATTTGTTGATTTTTTCTGCCCTTTTTTTCTCCATGGAAGTACAGTGAGGAGCCTGTCACTACTTGTCCTGCCAGTGATATGTTCATCTGACAGATCTGAAGTTGTCTCTCAGAAGGGCCAGTCTGATATGTGAGTCCTGCACTGGTGGGGTCACTCAAGATCAAGCAGATCTTGAATGCTGTCTTTCCAATCTGCTAAAAGCATACTTTACCTGCTGCAGTATGTCAGTACCCCACTACCTCACTTTCAGTGATATTCAAGGCAGTAGGGAATGGACAGAACTCACTCATTTTCAGAGAGATGACTTTCTGTGGGTGTCTTTCTGTTTTGACTGGATCCATATCAAAATGGTCAGGGGTACAAGATTATTATGCTGTGCCATGTTATGTAGCACAGCATATGCAACCATGAAGCTGAAGACCTTCATCATCTGGTTGAGCAGTAAAAATGTTATCTCCTTCCATGGACTTGTTATAGGAGAAGATCCATTACCCATATTAAAATAAAATAATTGACTGAATTTGTGCATAAAAGGTATATCAAAGAAAGGCAAAGAAAACTGTTGCTTTTTAAGAAAGGAAGAATCAATCAAAAAGTAAAAAATCAAAAGGAATCAAAAACTTAGAATGTTAACAGTTCAGCTTAACACAAAGCCAATTACAACAGTCTTCTTTATATTGTATGTCTCTGTACTGCATTATTCTGTCCTTTTTGAAAACACAACTTATCATCATCACCATGAAAGCTGCTGTATCAAATAAAGATTAATTAGAACTTACGTCAGCATCATGGTGAAGCACTGGATAGAGGGGCCTACTCATGGATCCATTGTCCTGGCTCAGACCCAGCACCTGGTAACTATCTATGTGTAGTTTGTGTGTTCCTCATGTGATTGCATGGAATTTCCTTTCACATTCTGAGAGATGTGCAATTTAGGCTAGCTGGTGACTCTAAGCTGGCCAAAGGTGTGTTAGTATGTCCTTCCCAGGGCTATATCTTGTCTTGTGCCTGATGCTGTAGGACTAGGTTGTGTTCCCCAACCACCAGTGGTGTCACTAGGGGATGAGAGCTTCACAGGATTTAGCTTTAGCATCACCCACATGAAACTCCAAGGGAGACTCTGCGTGGCTCTTCGATTATTTCTTTCCTAATAAGGCATGCCTGCGAAAATAAGAGGGGAGGCTAAGACCCTGACCTCTGCAAATCCTAACAGTGCCCTTGCTCACCACTATGTTGAATTGACTTAAGAAGGTCAGAGAATATCAGTTTTTGGAATTAACTTATCCAGTTCCTTGGTTCTACTGATATTAAGTTGCGTACAATTCCCTTTTCTTTGTTGACTTTCACAAGCTTTACCTCTATAACCAGCAGGAAAATTAACTCCAGATTGGCCATCACAATGAGTTTTGTATACAGTCTGTCTTTGTAGCTCCCAGTCTCCTATTGGTTTAAAATGTTTTTGGCACAATGTTGATGTGGCGCTCTAGTAGATTGATAGATAGATAGATAGATAGATAGATAGATAGATAGATAGATAGATAGATAGATAGATAGATAGATAGATAGATAGATAGATAGATAGATAGATATGAACATGGAAGCTTGGTAAGTGTCTTATGGGGACCAATCCAGAGAGAGGGGCTAAGGAGCAGAATGAATAGTCTTTCAGTATCCATTTCCCCCTCTAGATTGGAGGGATAGCACCCAGAAGAAGAATGATGGTACCTCCACTCAGCATTTCCCACTCAGCTTAGCCTTTCCCACCCAGGTTTGAAGCAGGACATATTCCCATATGACAGTTTTTATGTACTCCTGGTGTCAAGGAGCATCCTAACACCTCTCTGTCTATTTTTGAGAAAAAATTCTGTTCTTCTTTGTAGGGTCTTTCGTTTGGAGCCATAATTGATTTTGACATGTCTCTTGTCATTCCAGTTTAGGATAGATAGATAGATAGATAGATAGATAGATAGATAGATAGATAGATAGATAGATAGATAGATAGATAGATAGATAGATAGATAGATAGATATGAAATGGATTATATCATGGATAGACAGATATTTCATTGGTTCTGAGGGAAAATGAAGTTTTATAGCAGCCCTCACACACTAACAGTGGTCAGACATACATGAAGCAACACAAAGCATACTTAATTGGAAACTGTACAATAAATGAGATTGTACAGATTGATGTATTAAAAAATGTGATTTCAGCTGGTAAGACGACTCATCCGATAGTATTCCATGGAGCACCTTGTACAATCAAGCAGGTAATGAAGAATGCTTATCAGAATGTCACAGACTAAGAGTCCACACATGGAAATGCACCACCAATGCCAAAGAGCTCAGATGTCTCCAGTATCATGAGAATATCATGAAAATAAAATAAAAAGCCACGTGGATTCCAGAGATACACCAATTGGAAATATTTCATCACAGCTTCATTAACCTCAAGTGGCATAATTTACTCTGCTTTATCAAAATGCCCTGGGAACACAAATGAGTCCAATAAAAACAGAATGGTAACACTGGAAGCCTTAGAGCTTGTTCTACCTTGCTTCCCTGAAGCTTATAGAAACAAATTTGTCAGACAAGCCCCTGAAGGTCAAAGAATTTTTTCTGAGAGCCAATCCTAAAATGGTCACAGGTAGAAAGAAAGAAAGAAAGAAAGAAAGAAAGAAAGAAAGAAAGAAAGAAAGAAAGAAAGAAAGAAAAAGAAAGTTGGGAGGTAAGAGGAAGGGAAAAAGTACTTTTCATGTGTAATCAGAAAGCAGTAAATTAAAATCATCCCTGATGACAGACAAGTAAAGATCCCATTAACTCTGCCTTTCTGGATAGATAGATAGATAGATAGATAGATAGACAGATAGATAGATAGATAGATGTGTGTCAGAGAGAGGATGTGCAGCATTGTTCATAATTACACTAAGGTTTGTTTTAATTCTCTCATTCTCTGCTACCTCCAGGGGTTTCAGAGTGTATATTATAGCTGAGCTTGCCCTATAATTTGCTTGTTGATTCAGTGGGCATTTCTTGATGTGATGTTACCAGCCCAAAACACCACAGTGCAGAAAATTGCACAGCCATATCACAGAGTTATAGAAGATGTAAAGAATGTCACTTCCCACATTAAAGGAGAGCGGTATCCTAAATAAGAAGAGTCTGCCCTGCCCTTTCTTGTCTGGTTCCTCTGTGTTCTGAGACCCGTCATTGAGATGGACCCCCAACTATTTGAAGGAGTGGACCACACTCACATCCACTCCCTGAATAGTGACCAGATATGGAGGGTCTTTGGTGTGGTGAAAGCCAATAACCAGTGCCTTGGTTCTGCTGATGATAAGTTGCCTACAATTCTCTGTGCACCAAGCAATAAAGTTCCCTTGTCTCCTATACTCTGTCTCATGACTCAAGAGCCATCTGCATTTTACTTATATGATATCAGTTACTTTTATACTTTACCTTGATTGTACCCTCCTAAACTCTGAAAGTGAACACATGTAAGGAGGGTACATTGTGGTATAGTACACAGGAGGAACAATACAGAGTGGTTTAGGCAGGGTCAGTCATGTTTCATAGGGTGTGCTTACATGTTACCTGTTAACACATGGAATCTCCTGAAGTTAAATTTATCTTCTATTTTAGAATTTCCTGAAGACTAGGTGAATATTAGGTGTGATGTCTTGATAAAAGGGGGCATACTTACTTCTTCACATGTGCAATTAGCAATTTTCTTAAGTAAGAAGACCAGAGCTATTACTTAACCTTTCAAGTGTGTCTTCAGTCGCCCAACTTCTATGAAATCCAAATCATCCACAACTGAAAGGCCAGTGTATTGCTGTGGGTTAGGAATCGACACATCACTTCATTTAATGGATACTCCGAGTATTGTAAATTAGCTTTCTTTTTAGTACTGTTTAAAACTGCTGCATCATTGAACCAAACACCCTCACCCACCAGCAATGTGCTGCTGTGTAAGCAAGCAATCACCATAGAGTTGCATGTCGCCCCCCCATCATATTTCAAAGTCCGCACAAGATTGAAAACTTTGCTTGCTTCATTTCTCTTTGGAGTATGTCTAAAGAATCCCTTTGTGTGATTTGTGAATTACCAGAGTCGTCAGGTTGCCCCTGGCTGTTTAAAGCGAGTTTTGCTGAGATAAGAAAATGCAAGAATGAATAAATAGACAGAAATGCATCTTTAGTAAGCTCTGTTGTGAGTGCTGCACCTGGGTGAAGATTGATCTAATTTAGCCTCTTCTGGCATTTCTGGCTCTATTAAATGAAAAAAGGAAATCAATTTCTATCCTCAACTGGAAATTCTTTACTTGCTTTCTGTGATTTAAAGACAGGTGGCTGTATACTACATTGGAAAATGACACCAATTTATTCCTCACATGCCTTAAAAACAGAGGATGTCTTTTGTCTTGTGTCCTTTGGCCTTAAAAATGGTGCTCAGAGTAATAACCTGCAGGCTTAATCACCCAAAAGACTTACAATACAAGACCCAATTGGCCACTGGGGGACTATTCCTTCGTATCTCACGATCGTTTTAATTGTATTGTCTCTCATGACATTATGTTAGCACTCTCCTGGGCTTTGCCCTCAGGCTTTTGAGACCCATTAGGGGTGTCAAGTATGCCCTGAAAGCACATCAGCCTAACAAATCACAGAGATCTCCATAATCTCTAAAGCTCTGTAATCGTCTTGCAGTTATTATTCCTGCCCATTTAGAATCTGCAATAATCGTTGATAATTGGCTCCTGCTCTAAAAATATGTGAACATTTCTCAGTGCAGTGATTTTACTCTAGTAGTCTGAGCTAATCTATCAGAATTGACTTCATTCAGGACAATATTGTATTTTCAGGACTCTTCCTTTTTTTAAAGTCCATTTCTTAACATCAAAGGTAGCCTGATCCATTCCAGGATTGGTCATTCAGGAAACTACCTTGAACTGGACATCAGCTTGCACACACACACACACACACGCACACCCACGCACGCACCACAGATACACTTCTGAATTTACTGTATGAGCACCTGGAAGGATCAAAAAAAGCACACAAGATTTCTGGTTATAGATTTCCCATCAGCTGATAGTACAGTATAGCCCCAGATTTTTGTCGACAAACTGATTGATCAATTCTGTTTGGACCATAACTTGGTGGGACGGATTCCGGATTTTTTAACTAACAGAACACAAACGGTGAGTGTCAATGGATGGTTTTCTGATAGCCTAAGCATATCTAACCCCCCAAAGTTGCTGTTTATCACCTCTTCTGTTTGTTATACACAAATGACTGCAGAAGTTCACACAAGGACAGGCATATCCTTGAATCTGCAGACACCATTGTCATGGTGAGTGTACTGCAAGATAAGGAGGACAGCCATTGATCTGGTGTTGATGATTTTGTTCAGATTTTTGTCTAGGGACAATCATTGATAACAGTCTAAATGTTGGTCTTAACACAGAACACATTTGTAAGAAGAGGCCTTTTCCTTTTTAGGAGACTCAACTGTTTTAAAGTGGACAGAACCATAATGATGCCCTTTCAGAAGTCCTTTATTGAATGTGTTGTTACATTTGCTTTTATTTGTTGCCTTAGCAACCTCATCATTAACAATGTAATCCATTTTAACAACATTGCACAGATTTAACAGTAAAATTATTGGTTTGCAGCAGACATTTGTCACTGAGCTGTATCACAAAAAGGTTAGAAAGAAGTTTGATTCAATTCTGTCAGACAGCAACCATCTTCTCGTTTCCTTAAATTTCAGATGATTGTATCAAGCTACAGATTTAGGTTTACGAAGGTAAGGAAAAACAGATTTAAGAACACTGTTATTCCCAGAGCTATAAGCATGGTTATTGACTTTTGCCCCACAAAGGAACCTTCAAGTACTTGGGGGTTGGACTGATCTCAGAACACAGAGGAACTACAGTATATAAAAAGGATCAGAGCAGGATCTTTATCCATAGGAGACCACTCTCCTTTAATGAGGGAATGGATATCCTTCACATCTTCTACCACTCCGTGAGTGTCAGTTCAGTTTTCTACACCATGATGTGATGGGCCAGTTAACAACACCTTAGAAGAGGCCCACCGAATCAACAAGCTAATTGAAAGGGCAGGCTCAGTTATGGGACACACTCTGGACCACCAGAAGGTCATAGGGAATGGGAGGATTAAAACAAAACTGAGTGTCATTATGAGAAATGCTGCACATCCTTTCTGTGACACATTAAACTTCACCCAACAAATTCAAGAAATGCTGCTGGTGCTCCTTCATATCAAACAGCAATACACCTGCATAATACCTCACTGGGACTGCCAAGTCAGACATTTTCTTTCTTCCTAATTCTATTGCCTGTTAGTTATTGTGATGTGTAGTATGTTCAGACCACAGTCTGTGTATATTTATTTATTTAAAGAGCTTCTGTCAAAAAGCCAAGTTTTCCCCACTGGATTAATTTATATCAGTCTGTGAACTTTATGAGGAGATTAGAGTCACCAGAACACAGGGAGAACAAGTAAACACCACCAAGGAAGCTCCATAACCAGGAAATGACCACCATGACGTTGCTTGCTATCTCCTGCACCACCCCACTGCTTCTTTTTATTCTCGTAATATGCTATAACAACTCAAAACTCAGTGTATTCTGCAACTTGTAATAAACTCCCAACACCCTGCTTTCATACCTTTATTATAATCATTTTTAGATATCTCTGTTCAAAAAAATCTCACATTTTTTTATAACTTAATTTTGCAGATCTGTTTTACTGTCTTTATCTATGATAATCTGTCTCTCATTTTTATTACATAAATCAATATTTAAAAAGCTATAGTAGTGTATGTAACAAATACAGATGATTATTGCTATATTACCATTAAAATACAACACTGATCCTTTTTCCCATCTTGCTTTGCTGCTGATACATCACAGAGATGTGCAGTGTGTGCTGGTTGTGAGTGAGTGTCGGTGTGTGTCATGAAGTCCATTCCAGGTTCAGTTTTCCTTTACTGTTCTTTGTGTTTATGTTAGCACATTTGTCTCACATGCACCTTGCTATATATTACGTGTCTTTATGTTATGTGTCGTGGATTCTTCGTTGTCCAGTGTTCTATGTAACACCATGGTCCTGGGGGAACGTTGTTTCATTTCACTGTATGCTGCACTACTGTATATGTATGAAATGACAATAAATAATCTTCAATCTTGAATAACTCTTATTATTGTTGTGTGTGATTATTTCCCAACAATGTGCTTACTTGTTTATTCAGAAAGATTCAGCATGTCCTGGTCAGTCAGTCAGTCATTATCCAACCCGCTATATCCTAATACCTGGTCACGGGGGTCTGCTGGAGCCAATCCCAGCCAGCACGGAGCGCAAGGCAGGAACAAACCCCAGGCAGGGTGCCAGCCCACTGCAGAGCACACACACACACACACACACCCACTAGGGACAATTTAGGATCTCCAATGTACCTAACCCTGTATGTCTTTGGACTGTAGGAGGAAACCCACGCAGACAACATGCAAACTCCACACAGGGAGGACCCGGGAAGTGAACTCAGGTCTCCTTACTGCGAGGCAGCAGCGCTACCACTGCGCCACCATGCTACCCATGTCCTGGTTCTTTTAAAAATTTTAATTATCTTTTTGAAGTGTACTTAATTCTGTGGCACAAGGCAGGAACCAACCCTGAAAGGGCCACCAGTGCATCACAGCACTGAGAATCATTAAAGTTCATAGTGGTGTGTAAGGTTTTTTTTTTAAGCAGTGCTCTCAGGCTATTGATGGTCATATGTGCATGTGGTAAGGTGGACGAGTGGCCCCAGGGTGTTGATGAAGTAATTGACGGTGCCTGCATCCTCTTAAAGACGAGCACAGGTCAGCCAATTTTCACGTTAATACTCTAGAGTTGTAATTAAGGTAGTAGTACACCTGTAGTATTATGGGTGCAGGGGGGCTGAATAGGAAAGTAGGAGAGAAAAGAAACAAAAGGAGAAGATCCACAAGTTAAAGGGTAATAAGTGAAGGACCATCGGGGTCTTAGGAGAGCTGGGGCTGTAGTAAGGAGGCAGATGGTCAGTAAATATGTCGCAGAAGGAGCGAGCAGATGGCGCTCCCAGGTAGGGTCTCTCCTACTGAGTATTCAGAGTAGCAGTAGCAACCAACCACTCCAAGTGGACTCCCAATGACAGCTGAGGGATGGCGGTGAGAGAAAGGAGCAGAGTGTGCAGGGTTTCCTACGGAAGGCCATTTGATGATGGTGGGAACACGAGCCTCACAAAAAGGTTGACTGCACCTGTTGGGAGTACATCTACTCCTGCTGAGGTGACCAAAGAGGGTAAGCAGAGGAGATGTTGGCTTTAAACGGGATGTACCAAGGCTCTGAATGGTTTTAATGGATAGATCCTGGCTGTTTTAACCTCAGATTCTAACATATGTATTGGATTACTGTGTTGATTTTAACCTCCACATGGACACTGCTTTTGTCTGGGATCATTTATTTATTTAGAAACCTACAGTTCACTTCAGATTTGTTTGAAAATTGATGGAATAATAAAAGCACTGAGCACATTTGATGAATCTTCTCTTCTTGTTATGTGTCCTCATTGCCCAGTCCATCTGTTTCATGACGGTAGATGTGGTGAGAGTGCCAGCTGCAACCTGGACATCCCACTCATTTAGTGGGACAGTTAAGAACTGCCAGTTAAAATAACATGGATGTATTTGGACTTGTAGGAGGAAAACCTGAATAGCTGTAGAAAAAAACATACAAACGATATAGCAAACTCCTCATTGACAATGGCTGTGCAAAGGATTTAAACCAAGAACACAGGATAAGTGTGTGAACTAATGTGGAGTTAATATAACATATGACTGTTTCTCAGAAATGTCCATAAACATTTTTCTAAACATGTGCTATCCTTCCATAGTTTGGGCAGTGTATTTTAATCCATATTAAACTATCTTTGAAGCGTTTGACTCATAGGCCCTCTACATCTGGCATTAGCAAACACTTTTGGATGATCCAATGAAGTCAAAAGAACACTTCAAGCAACTCCATGAAAAGGTTTTTGAAAACAACAAGTCAGGGGGATGGAGATAAGACAACTTCCATGTCACTGAATGTCCACTGGAGCTTAGTTAAGACAATCATGAAGAAATGGAAAGAGCATGGCATGCTTGTAAATCTGCCTAGAGCAGGCTGTCCACAAAATCTGAGTGATCATTCAAGATGATGACTAGTGAGGGAGGCCACTAAAAGACCCTTGAGATCTCTGAATGAGTTATAAGCTACAATGTCAGAGATTGGAGAAACTGTGCAGACAACAACTGTGCACGGGTGCTTCACCAGCCACAACTTTATGGAAAAGTGGTAAAGAGAAAAACAATACATGACATTTCGGTTGGAATTTACAGGAAGCCACACGGGAGACTCTGGAGTCAGCTGGAAGAAGGTTCTGTTGTCTAATGAGACCAAAATTGAGCTTTTTGGTTTGGCAGACTATATTTCATATTTGAACACTGCATTTTATCAAAAACACACCATCCTCATTGTGAAGCATGGTGGTGGCCATATTAAGCTGTGGAGATACTTATCTGCAGCACGCACTGGAAGGCTTGTGAGGGTAAAATGAAGGCAGGATAATACCAGGAAATCATGGAGGAAAACCTGATGCAGTCTGCAAGAACCCTGCAGATTTGCACCTTGTACGAAGATTTGTTTTCAGACAACAGCCCAAAGCTACACAGGAATGGCTTTAAAACAGCAAGGTTAATGTCCTGGAATGGCCCAGCCAGAGTCTACATCTCAATTTAATTGAGAATTTGTGGCTGGAGTTGACAAAGGCTGACCTCCATACAGCTTGACAGCTTGAGCAGTTTGGCAAAGAAGAATGCGTGAAAGATGACAGGAGTCCAGATGTGCAAAGCTGATAGAGACCTGTGTACACAGACTCAGGGCTGTCATGGCTGCCAAAGGTGCATCTACAAAATACTGATTTGAAGGGGGTGAATACTTATGGGATCCACTATATTGCGTTTGATATTTTTAGACCACTTTGCAGGAACATATTTTGAATTTGATATTAAAATATCTTTTTCTTTTAATTACAGCCAACAATGCCAAATTAAATCCATTGTGATTTAATGTTGTATAACAATAGAATGTGAAACGTCCAAGCAGGTCAGTACTTTTTTATAAGCAGCGTAGTTGAGTGTTACTTGCTATTTAATTGCTTCCAGTTCAAAGTTGATTCCTGTACTTATTGCTCCATAATTTGAGGGCAGAGCTCCCCTTGGCTAAACAAATGGAATAATGGACAGGTGGACAGATCTCAGCATGTTACTTTCACTGGGTAGCACATTCCTTTAAACCAGATATCCAGTATTTAATTTTTTTCTTTCTGTATCTGAACCTTAATCTAATTCTACATCTGACAGCAAACCAAGCTATTGAAGTGCTCTAATGCTGAAAGATTTCACCATCTCTCAAATGTTTGTTAATTGCTCACTCCCAAAGTCTCTAGTAATCAGTCAGAATGAATCTCTCAATATTTAATAATCTCTGAGAACTGGTGCTTTCAGGATCTGTGTTAATCCCTAAACCTTTTATAATCTGTAACTGCCTTTTCTTCAAGACATGCCTCTTTTTTATATGGGTCCATCGGGATGCAGTTATCCTTCCAGACAGCATAGAACACTTTTTTCTTTCATCACCTGACAGATCATCACACTTTCCTTACCTTGCTGGGACTCATTCTGGCAACTTTGTCAGTCTTTTCTTTTGCTGGAGCTCTGCTAAGGGGCTGCAGATTCTGCTCCAGTATTTTTGAGGCTAATACAAGGCGACATGCCAGTTCAGTGGGAGGCGCAACAAAAGCTTGTGCTATGTCGAAACAGACAGATACTCATCCCGGCTCTCAAACAAGATCTCATCAAGCTGTCAAAGGAATGCAAGGCTTGTTGCAGTGGGCACGTGTTTCTGCAGGGGAACAAATGTGTATTGCTGCTGTTTGATCAATTCTCCTGCCAGATGAATCTCATTCACCTGAACAAGCACAGGCCATCAGCACAAAACATCTCAGCATTCTGTCATTGTGCCAGATACTATAATAAGCCTTTAAGTATTGACACAAAGGTTTTTTTTCTCAGAGTGAGACACATTTAGCAACTCCTAGAGATAGCATAGCACAGTGGCACTGCTGCCTTATAGCTCCAGATTATAAGGTCCAAATTCTGTTGCTTGCATGGAGTTTGCATGATCTGTTCATTCCTGTGTGTTTCTCTGGGTGCACCCCTTTTGTTCTGACATCATAAAGAAAAGCATGTTATATTACATGGTTGATTCTGAAATGACTCAATATGGGTGAATGTGCAAATGAATAAACCCTATGATAGACTGACGCCCGCTCCAAGGTTGATTTCCACCTTAAACCTGATGCTTCCAACATAAACTTCTAGTTCTGTGACCCTGGACTTCATTTAATACATTTGAAAATGGTCACATTGTTTTTCCTACTGTATAAGTGTAACTTTTCATTGTTTGTATATACTTCAGTGGAGTCTGCAATAGACCACCACCCAGTTTCAGATTTGTTGCTGTTATCTGCCCAAAGCCTCCAGTGATATTAAATTAGACTGAAGGTGTCTGAGAATATTCTGTTCCGTTATTTTACTTCTTCAGATGTATTATCAACTGTAAGGCCTTAAAGAGTTATGCATAATTCAGCATTAGAAATGTATAGCATGGGCAATAATGATACATTTTATTTATTTGTAGGTGCCTTTCTAAACACTCAAGGACACAGAACAATAGACAAAACACAGATTATAAACAAAAGTACAATATAAAAGTTAAAATCAGACAGAGCAATTGTAATCAAAGAGAAAAAGCAGTCTTAAATGAGTTTTAAGTTTAAATTTGAAAAGTGAAAATGATTCAATATTTCTAAGCTCAGGTGGTAGTGACTTCCAAAGCTGGGGAGCAGAGCAACTGAATGCTGTACTCGCCATGGTGATAAGACGGACGAAGGGGACAGTCAAGTGGATTGAGGAAGAGGATCTAAGTGTGTGGGAGGTCAGACAGATATGGAGGGGCAAGGCTGTGAATAGCCTTAAAAGTTAGTAGGAGAATTTTGAATTGAATTCGGAACTGAACGGGAAGCCAATGAAGCTTCTGCAAAATGGGAGTGATATGGTGAATAGAGGGGGTCCTAGTAATGATGCGGGCAGCTGAATTCTGGACCAGTTGAAGGCTATGAACAAGGATAGCAGTGGTGTGGGGACTGAAGGAGGGGCAAATATGATTAATGTTACGCAAGTAGAAATATGCAGACCGGGAGATGTTATTGATGTGGGACTGAAAGGATAAAGTACTGTCCAGGGTGACACCCAGACTCTTATCCTGTGGGGAAGGGGAGACAGAGGAATTATCAATAACAAATGAAAAAGGATCAGTTTTGGATAATGCTGATTTTGTACCAATGAAGAAAACCTCAGTTTTGTCACTATTTAATTTAAGAAAATTTGAAGAAAACCAGGATTTGATTTCTGCTATGCAATCAGTAAGTGAGGAGGGTGGAAAGGAAGCAGTAGGTTTGCTAGTGTGATAGAGCTGGGTGTCATCAGCCTAACAGTGAAAGCTAATGTTATATTTACGAAACGATATTTCCAAGGGGAAGGAGGTAAATAATGAAAAGGAGAGGCCCCAGGACAGAGCCCTGGGACACACCTGAAGTAACAGCGGTGGGTTGGGATGTGAAAGTTTTAAGCTGAACAAACTGAGTGCGGCCTGAAAGGTAGATGATGATGAGATACGCCTTCCATCAGTATAGCACCTTTCACAGTGTATAAGTGAGAAAATGGTTGAATATCTTCCAAACCCTAGTCAAGGAAACTTGCTAAATACTGCCATCCAGAGGAAGCAACTTAAAATACTGTAGCATTCTATCTTACCCAACCTGTCCAGGCCATACTCATTCCAAATCTGCGAGTCAAGCTTTGTTTTATATTCAGTGTGTGGCATCACAAAACACTTCACAAAGCAAATAAGGGCATTGTAGCATCTATGAGGGCTATTGAAAAGTAATGAGACTGTCCCTGTTTTTCTTTTAGGAAGTAAGTTTTGGGAATGCTGTGCATATGTTTGTAAATGACATACATTTACGTGTGTGAATCTGCAGTTGAACTGACATATTCTTCAGTGTTCTATCACAGCAAGTGGAAGAACCTCTTGTGTATCATCATGGCGGATGAAGAAGATGTTCTGCAAGAGTACAGCAGAGATGTGTGATTGAATTTTGGGAGGAGTGGTAATGAAATATTACACGATTAGCCGTGATGCTGCATTTCAGTGCAGGATGAAGTTTAAGCTTGGCAACATGCAACTGAATGATGACATGTGTTTGGGGAGGCCATCGACTTTGTTTATAGATGTCAACATTGCCAAGGCTAACAAACTGTTGGATGTAGAGAGAAGACTCAATTAAAGTTAAAAAATCAGGAATCCTCTCTGACATTTGAACAGTGTTCTTGCACGTACAGCAGCACAATGACTTGTCACGGTGAATTTCAACTTACCAGGATGCTAGTATGATTCAAAAGTACAGGGTAACACATTCACCTCCCACCATATAATGTTTATGATGGACACCATTAACCACAGATATATTTGGCATGAGGAATTGATTTGCTGATGGTGACAAGCTAGTCAACCCAGACCTCCTTGCTTCAAGCTACAGATTCTAGCACTTCATGGGAATTCCCTGGCATTCTCAAGCCAGTCAAGAGATATAATCCTACCTGCATGTCCTGGGTCTGGCATGGGCTCCCTGCCCAGTGAGACATGTTCAGAACAGTTTAAGTGGGTGCCTCCCAGAACAGGCATCCATGAATTATGTCCATACCACCTCACCAGAATCCTTGCAATCTGAGACAGAGCAGCAATTTTATTTTGAGGAAATCCTGAATTGCTGAGTTTCTAAGTCTTGCATGGAGTGTCAGCACATTAACCTTGCAAAGAAACCTCATGTCTGCTGCTTGTATTTACAATCTCACTCTTTCCGTCACTATCCACAGCTCATGACCATCAGTGAGGACAGGGTTGTAGATCAACTGATAAACCAAGTGCTTTGTCTTTAAACTCTGCTCCCTGTCTGTGGCACTGAAGCTACAACTGCTGCTCCAATCCCATTTGCGATCTCATATTCCTTTCTTGTGAGAGACTGGCTTTGGAAATCATTATGATTAATGTATCCTTAATGTTCAGCATCCATCCGACTCAGTACTACCATGAGGGACTTCATAAACTATAGTTAAGAGGCACTTTGTTATAATATTAAGAGGGGACTTGGCGGTCTCTTGGTCTGGAATCCCTACAGATTTTATTTTTTTTCTCCAGCTTTTGGAGTTTTTTTTTTTTTGTTTTTTCTGTCCACCCTGGCCATCGGACCTTACTTATTCTATGTTAATTAATGTTGACTTATGTTTATTTTTTATTGTGTCTTCTATTTTTCTATTCTTCATTTTGTAACGCACTTTGAGCTACATTTTTTTTGTATGAAAATGTGCTATATAAATAAATGTTGATTGATTGATTGATTGAATATGTCAGTATAGCTTGACTTATCCAGGCCATATCCATTGGTGATATAAACTCCACCAGTCAAACTTTATATGATGTACTGACTCTAATGTCTGGAATGAGATTCCCTTTATTTTGGAATGCTGTGTGCGTGTCATAATGTGTTCCACTGGGCTGCTGTAGTGTGTGTGTCTGTTATCTAAATAGTTTTGTTTAATGCGTGATGCATTAAGGTTGGACCTTCTTACATTCTTTGAGCCTAATGAATTATTAAACATACACGCTGTAATACAGGGTGGCGCACGAAAAACCGAACTGTCTCCGACCGGCTGGCTCGAGCTATTATACAGGCGGGGGCCGTCACAATCGCGGAGCCTCATTCTCATGACGGGGTCAGCGGCCTTAACTGTGAGCCAGTGTTTACAGACGTTCGTGAAAGAGATCCGGAAGATATATTCTCTGCAATAGAATACTACTGGAATAGTGGAGGCGTATGTGTCTACCGGTTCATTTAAGGAAACGCGGGACATTTTCGCACAGAAGTTTCCTGGCGTAAACCTGCCAGCAAAGAGCAGAATTCATGAGTTGGTGAAGAAGTGGCGAAAAACGGGGTCAGCTGCAAACTGTAAAAAGAATCGGGCCCCGTCTGTTCGTACACCTAAGGTCGTAGCACATATTCAGGAACGGATGGCCAGAAGCCCTAGGAAATCGACACGTACATTGGCACAACAAGCAAATGTTTCGCGCAGGTCTTGTCAATTTGTGTTGCACTCACTACAAATGAAACCGTACAGAATGACTTGTGTCCAAGAACTGAAGGGCAACGACAAGGAAAAATGTGAATTTTATTGCACGTGGCTCCTTTAAACAATTGCAATTGGATTTTTGTATTGCATAACTTTCGCTTCGCGTATGGGCTAAGAAACGTACGTTGACGTTGGAGTCGGAGATTCAGTTTTTTTGTGCGCCACCTGATAGTATTCACTATTTAAATGTTATTATATGTGGGACATAACGGTACCCCCTACACTGTGCGACACAAGGACGTACTATATGTAGCAATCAACAGCATTGTGGGGTCTGTGCCTTTACATCCAACCAAGACTGAATCCATTGCTACAATTCAAACAGCCAAACATTACTTTATATAATGTCTTCCTAAAGCAGTCAAAAGACTGCAATCTCTCTGTCCCCATGTCATATCTATGACTTCTCCATTAAAGTCAAAAATCTTTATGTAGTGTCTTTCAGACCAACCACTTTAGATAACAGCATTTCATTACAGAGCAGCCCTTAAGAAAGTCAGAAGGAACTTGTTTCAGACATGCAATACCTTTTTCTGTTAAGCCCTGATACAGGAGATTGGAACGACTTTCGATACTTCAGTTATCAGTACAGTTTGGACTCTGGAGCAGTCTGACAACAGTGCTAATCATTGCATTATCTATTGAAGAAACATTTAGATAGCATATCCATTACCAGCAACCACAATCATAAGACCATAGTGCCCACCATAATGCTTTGGACAGAGATTGGATTGGGTTTCTTCCTGTGCTCAACAGTTTTAAAATGCAATCAAACAATTCACATCTGATTAAAGTGCTCATTCTCAGATTTTGTTAAGGGTGTTTTTATATATACTGTAGTTCCCCTTATTTCAGGGCACTGAAAAAAGTATAACATTGATGTTGTTCATCCATCCATCCATCCATTGTCAAACCCGCTGAATCCGAATAGGGTCACGGGGGTCTGCTGGAGCCAATCCCAGCCAACACAGGGCACAAGGCAGGAACCAATCCTGGGCAGGGTGCCAACCCACCGCAATGTTGTTCATTCAATGTAAAATTTCTCTTTCAAGCAATTTAAGATTAGTCATTTATTGTTGTAACTTGAAATATTTGGTTTCAGATCTATATCAAAGTAAAAAAAAATTGTTTGTACCAAGCTAAGTTATGGTGGAGGTAATAAACATAAAAATCGTATTTCAGTTAACCTAATATTTTAGGTTGTTCGTGTGCTGTGTTTGAGGGGCCGTTTGTATATTCTTCCAGTCGAACTTTTACAGTGTGCTGGCTTTCCAACTGCCAAAAAAGAATAACACTTTCCCGAGTGGAGTGGACGTGGATATACAGGTCTGGTCATTTTCAGCAGCAGACTTTTATAACGGAGGATTTCTGGTAAGTAACCCTGTTTCTCAACTGTTCATTTTAAGTATAAGAACTCATAATAAAACACACTTTCAAGAAAGCTGTAGAAAGGTTTCATAATTTTTGGTTGTATATTTAAGATTTACACTACAAAACGCTTGTGTATTTGCACTAGATTTTTAAATAAATGGGAAAAGTACAGCATTGGAATGTGTTATGTTCATAATATTTCTAATAGCATAAAAACAGGTTACAACCAATAAACCATTTTAAATTGTAACAACTTAAAAAACAGATTTACTTCAGCATAAAACAAGTGGATTGCACCCAATCACTCTAAATGATTTGCCTCAACTTACAAATTGTGGGTTCAATAAGATAAAAAGAATGATATTGGTTCAGATTGAAAATATTAAGTGTGCATCATTACCTTAATTATTTTAAGTTGAATGGAAGTTATACTTTTTTCAGTGTACAGGTGTTTGTGATTACTCTGGAAATTTTAATTGCTTCATTGGTTGCAGCCATGAGAGGACTGTTGACATCTAGTCTTTCTTCTAAGCTTTTGATCACCTTTAGAGTCTGTCGTTGCCATTGTTCAACATGAGGATTAGAACTGTGCCAATGGAAGTCACATAAGTCATTATAAAGTTGAAAAACAAGAATAACACACTAAACGACCAAAATCAACTTGGTGGAAGAATATTAAGAGACTGGTAAGCCAAGAAAGACCTCCACTGTTGACGACAAAAAAATTTTCACCATAATGAAGAAAAATACCTAAATACCTGTCTGACAGATCAGAAACAGCCTTTTGGAGCCAGGTGTGGATCTGTCAATGAATACTGTGAGTCTCTAGAAGACTTCATTGATAGAATTGCAGGGAGCTGCACTGCAAGATGCAAACCACTAGTTAGCCACAGAAACGCGAGTCCTGCATTACAGTTTGCCAGGAAGTAATTAAAACAGCCTGGTGAATTCTAGAAAAAGGTCTTATGGACAGAGGAGACCGAGATGAACCTGTATCAGATGGATAGTAAGAAGTAAGTGTGGAGGTGAAAAGAATCTGATCAAGATCCAAAGCTTGAATCAAGGCGATGGGGGTGTTATGGTCTGTGCATATACAGTATAGGTGACACAGGTGAAGGATCACTTACTTTCAATGATGATATGACTACTGATGGTAGTAGCAAAATGAATTCTGAAATACAGTATATAGAAACATCTGATCTTCTCAAGTTCAAGCAGATACCTCTAAACTCATTGGATGACGATACATCTTACAGCAAGACAATGACCTAAAATATTCTGTTAAAGTAACAAAGGAGTTTTTCATAGCTAAAAAATTGAAACTTCTTTACTGACCAAGTCAGTCACTCAATCTAAACACAAATAAGCATCCCTTCCATATGCTGAAGAGAAAATTTAAGGGGACGAGCCCTTGAAGCGAGCAGGAGTTGACAATAGCTGCAGAAGAAGCCTGGCAGAGCATCACCAGAGAAGATGCTCAGCATCTTGTGATGTCTAAGAACCACAGACATCAAGTAGTCATTGCATGCAAGGAATATGCAACAAACAGGACTACTTTAATACATACTGTATCCATCGGGGGCACCACAGGACCCCAAACCCTAGACACAGTAATACCTGACACACTCATATGTTTCAATGAAAAGCATTAAATAAACCTCAGCATGAATCCAGCAATCAGCCCTCCAAAAACCAGTTTCACCATCACAATCTAAAACAATTCTTCCTCCTTTCATCCTCCATTGAGTGTTGCCCACTGCCTCCTGACTCCCCAATGTGAGGCAGGAGACTCCTTTTAAGTAGAACCTGGGAATGCTTCTGGTGTCATGTTGTGTCTTCAAAACAGCACTTCCAGGCCATAAAAAAGTAGGGAGGTCCTCCCCCAATAGCACCCTCTATGAACACCCCGGTGTCTCGACTGGGCTACCATATGAGGACCACTGCCACCTATCATATGGGGTGTCTCACACATTTGTGCTTGGGAGGCAGCTAAAGGGCTTGAAAGATGGTAATCCCATGCCGGTCCAGGAGGTGGCAATTTGCACTAACTCTTTGTCTTTTTCCCCTGCAGATCACCAACATCACTTCCGGTTCTGGTTCCAGGCCCGATTACGTCACTTCCTCCACCCAGCTTTAAAAACACCACTTTGTTAGCAATGAGTCAGTTCTGTTTTGGACTCATCTCTGTAAAGACCTATTAATAATTTTTTGCTCTTTGTTCCAGCAAATCTTCAAGTATATCGAGTATCTACTCCAAACCTTTTTCTGTGTTCCTCTCTTTAATTCACAGGTGAATGAAACAACTCCCAATCCTCAGTTTTAACCAGGCCATCCATTAAAGCATACCAACTGGGTACAAAGTTTTTTTCCTCACCCCTAAGACCAATTTGCTTGCTTCATTGCACTGGCATCCAATCCAGGTAATGAATCATCATCAGGCCGTGATGCCTGCTCTCCTCCTACATAACCAAACACTTAGATGCCTTGAATTGGACAGACTATGTATAAAAAGTGTCATCATTTGTCAATGGTGAAACCAAAATGTATCAAAAAATCTGAGAATGAGCACTTTAATCACAAAAGAATTGTTTCATTACAAAGTTAAAACTGTGACTCACAGGGACAAATGAAGGAAAAGTGTGTGTTTGTACCCAAAAAAAGGGGGGCACACACACTGTGAGTACAAAAACATCCCAGAGTCGTAGGCAGACACAATGTGAATGGATTTATAAGAGCTACAAGCTTCAAATGATTTCTGGTTGGGTGTTCGAGAGGAGAAGCACATCATGTCCGGTCTCGTGTTCTGACAGCTTGCTTCATTATGGCATGTGCTACGGCAAAATTGGATATCCACCAGATGTTGCGCTGTAAACTCGACTCTTTTTTAGAAACAGATTACTGGCTTAACATGATCTGTGCCAAATTGCAGCCATGATAATAATAATAATAATAATAACACTAAACATGCACAAGCTCATTCTTTTTATAAGAGTGCAAATAGACCAGCAAACATCATAAGAAGTCAGGTTTGGGTTTGTTTCTCAGTTTTGTCCATTTCATATAATCAATTTTAGATCTCTTATGTTTTACATTTTCCTGTTTTTTCACTTGAATGTAAAACTGAATAGTATAAAAACGAAATGTTACATGAAACAAACATCATCTCGTATGTCATTTCAGCTTACTTGCAGTTTCACACAGAGGCCCAATAAAAAGAGCATCACAAATTGCATTGACCACTAGACCCAAAGAAATGCAGTAGGAAAAAAAAAAAAAACGCATCCCAGTTTATTTATGGAAAATAAATTCAAGCCAGCTTAAGAGAAGGAAACAAACACACACACACACACACACACACACACATAGACATCTGGCGTCTAAATACACTTTGATTCACAAAATTCTGCACTGAGCTTCAGCCGTAGGATTAAAATGGCAACACATTGAGCATGCAGGCGATTGAAATGTTGGCTTATCCAGAGACAGTGAGACACGCAACCTGCTCAACCCATGAATGGAAATAAAACAAGCATCTTCCTTTTTGTGAAGGTCGGAAATTGACTGAAATGTGCATCTGCTGCTGATTTTTTAGTACAAATTGAAAAGGACTAGCATAATAAAACACATTTTTCCATGTTTTTATAGTTTTTTTGGTTTCTGGTCACTCTCATGTTTCTATTTGACTGTAATATGTGTGTCTGGCCATAGGAGAGTCTGAACAGAGCGATACGTGCGTAGAAGACAGATTGTATCTGGCAGTACTGTGGTGCCAGGAACTTATTTGCATAAAGTTTGGATGTTGTCCCTGTGTTTCTATAAATTTTGTTCACTGTGTTTTCTGGTTTTATTTCCACATACCTACATTTTTATTTGCAAGGCTGAAGGACAATTTTTAATTGGCCTCATGTGGTTATGTGAGTATTTGGGTCCCGTGAAGCTCCAAAACCTTCTCCAGGGGCTGGTTCCTGCTTTGTGCCTGATGCTTTCAAAATACTGTCAACAAAGGATCACCTTGCTGGCTCTTAGCAGGTATGCAGTACTAACCGAGGGTGAGAGGGGGCATTGTCGCTACCTGTCTTGTCTCTTCTCTCTACAGCCCAAAAAGCCAACTGACAACACCCAACCATTTCTTCAAATCCCACATACTGTATATAAGGAAAGTGGCCAATCACTTAGACCCAGACTCGCAGCAGGACAGAACTCCCAGATAGATGATCCGAAAGCATATATTGTATTCTAGTGTCCAGATGTGCCTGTTTATTTAATTGTTACCTTTTTTTTAATAGTAATAAGATATTAAAAGGGGTGGCATAGTTGGCACCCCAAATATTTTGGGAATCTGCAGTTTTACTCGTTCATCACAATAAACTCTGGCCGTATACAGTCCTAAACTGGATTTGGTAAGTCTGAGAAAATTATGTTATGTTGTGAATGCCAACCAAATAACGCAGCCTGGGTTAAGTACAAATAATGGAGATAAAGAGGATACATTTCTGGAAGGATGTGTACAGGGCTGTGTGGCATAACTGTCAGGTAAATTGTCTGCTTTGAAGTCTGTCTATGTAATTTACTGTCTTTCCATTTGGAACATTTTCATATACCCTCAAGCCTCCATTGATCCTCAAAAGGAAAAAGTGAGTTTAGAAATTGAATAGATGGAAAGGATCAACTCCGGACAGACACAAATGTGTCAGTCTTTATATAGTGAAAAGGGTCAAAAGAGAATTCAACCTTGCTCAGTTAAAACAATGTGGCCAAGACAGAATTCTATGGAGGTGAATTAGAACCTTTCATTAATTAAATTATTTAAGATATGTATGTCATTGCACTCCAGTGGGCTGGCACCCTGCCTGGGGTTTGTTTCCTGCCTTGCGTCCTTTTTGGCTGGGATTGGCTCCAGCAGACCCCCGTGACCCTGTAGTTAGGATATATATAGCAGTTTGGATAATGGATGGATGGATGGATGGATTTTATTGCATGAGGTACTGGTTGTGCATAAGTGTGCCCTGTAATTTAATGGCATCCCTGATACTCTTCATAACCATGTAATGAAAACATTCATAGATAGATAGATAGATAGATAGATAGATAGATAGATAGATAGATAGATAGATAGATAGATAGATAGATAGATAGATAGATAGTGTCACACACGCACAATTAGGGGGCAGCCATTGGGCCCGGCAGAGTGTGAAAAGAAGCGGGATGGGTGTTCAGAACAGCATATTAATGCCTTTCTCTCTTCCTCAACAGAGAGCATGAAGACCCAAAGTCCAAAAACCTGTAATCGAACGTACTACAGATGACCTCCCAACAATAAAGCCCAAAGAACTTCTGCACCCTACAACAGTCCACCCGTGATAACTTCATTTCCGGTCCCTCTCTGATGACATCAATTCTTCGCTCCACTCCATTCATGTCACCCTCATTTCCTTTACATCTGTTATCCTACTGGTTCTGTCTCCATAAAACCTCCCTCTGTTAAAACTCATTGTCTAATGTGTACTTTGTAAGCAACAACCAGCACCTCAAAACCCTTTTTACAGCTTTAACAGTACACAGTATACGGGGATGGTTTCCCCAACTCTTAATAGAGTCAGTCTGTGCTTTGTACTTCACAATAGATGGATAGATAGATACATGAAAGGCACTATATAACATAGATAGATAGATAGATAGATAGATAGATAGATAGATAGATAGATAGATAGATAGATAGATAGATAGATATGAAAGGCACTATATGATAGATAGATAGATAGATAGATAGATAGATAGATAGATAGATAGATAGATATGGACGGCACTATATGATAGATAGATAGATAGATAGATAGATAGATAGATAGATAGATAGATAGATATGAAAGGCACTATATCATCAATAGATATTTTATTGGTTCTGAGGGAAACTGAAGTTTTATAGAAGCCTTCACACACTAATAGTAGTCAAATATAGATGAAGAAACACAAAGCACACTTAATTGGGAACTGTACTATAAATGAGAATATAAACATGTTCATTTTCCATTTAAAATAAACATAGTAAAATGCCAGAAAAATAATCTAACCAGAGGATACAGTATACTGTATTGTAAAGTCTGATGGCAGCTGGTAAGACGATTCATCTGATAGCATTCCCTGGAGCATCTTGTAGAATCAGGCAGATATTGAAGTATGCTTATCAGAGTGCCATGAAGAGGATATAAGACATTATTCATGACAGCCAGCAGGCTAATTAATTTTCTTTTTTCTACTACTGCTTCCAGAGTGTCCAGGCTAATCCATATAACAGAACTGACCCTCATGTATAACTTATTAAATCTAATGGAATATCCTGTTTTCATTCTACTGTCCACAACCACTGCATAAAAATAGCACACTTGCAACCACAGACTAATGGACCACACATGGAAATGCTCCACCAATCCCAAAGCACCTCAGATGTCTCCAGTATCACGAGAATATCATGAAAAATATCATGAAAAAGCCAGGTGGATTACAGAGATACACCAATTGGAAGTATTTCATCACAGCCTTATTAGAAATAATTGCCATAATTTACTCTGCCTTATCAAAATGTCCTGGGAACACAATGAGCCCAAAAAAAAGAACACTTACACTGGGAGCCTTGGGAGGTAAGAGGAAGGGAAAAAGTACTTTTCATGTGTAATCAGAAAGCAATAAATAAAAACCATCCCTGATGACAGGCAAGTAAAGATCTCGTTAACAAAACACCTCTGACATTATTTTTTAACTTTCAAATCATTTTAATGTCATATTGTTTATTTTTCACTGGCACCACCATTTTGTATAGTTTTTTTTTTTTCCTTCAGCACAGCCCTTTTCTCTTTCACCACCACTCCTCCACAGCTTTGTCCTCCTTCCACCCAACTCTGGCCACTGAGTGGTGGTCGTTGGCTCTCTTTTATCAGGCACCCGGAAGTGCTCCAGGTGGTTGATTGCCAATATCCAGCTACACTTCCAGGTAAGGTGAAACCAGTGGCCAAAAGGGGCCAGCTGCTCCTGTTGCAGCACCCTCTGGCGGTGCCTGCGGAACCCCACAGAGCTGCACAGAACTTCAACCCCCATGAAGCCCTGGGGGAGTCTGAGGCACCACTGCAACCCAGGAAGGCTGCCATCTAGCATCCAGGGGGAGATACTGGGCTTCCCCCCCTTGTCCCCCTGGCAGATGTGGTGAAGAGGTGTCCCAGCCAGGCAAGGGTACCAGCAATCTATCTATCTATCTATCTATCTATCTATCTATCTATCTATCTATCTATCTATCTATCTATCTATCTATCTATCTGTCTGTCTGTCTGTCTTCATTGACTCACACTGTGCCTTCCCTCATATTTTGGTTTATTCTGAACGACCAATGAAGACAGGGAGGCTGCTACTTTGCAGGATGTTAAATTTGTTAACTTTCTAATATACTGTGGGTGTTCTTATAGGCAGTGACTTTCTATGACTTCTATAAAATCAGATTAAGCTTGCGGTTTTTTGAAACAGTGCATATTGTTTCTGGTGGCTAAACTAGAGCTAAACGAATGTAGCACATCGTGCATAAGACTGTGGTAAGAAGGAAGAACATGCTGAGGGTTCAAGAAGTAGAAGTTAAATGGATCTGAACTTGTGGGTTATGACTCAAATGTGGGTCACCTGATGCTGGAGATGGGTTATCAGCTTAAGTTTATAAAAACTTAAAGTTAATGATTTAGCCTTCACTTTAGTATTTTAGGGGACTACTGCAGATTTCAGTTTCCCATCTAGTCAAAGGGGCTTTTTTCTCCTGCATAGTGGGAGATTGAAATGACTGGCATAAGTCCAGATACAAGTAGATGATAACCTGTTATACAGTACAACTTGTATCATTAAGAAAGCCAATGAAGTTGGACAAATTCCTGAAATGCCATGTAGTATCACCTACTCCAAAGTCTTCCAATTCTATATCAAACTGACATGATTCATCCCAAAAACCTGAACCAAACAGGAATGTTAAAAGAACATACAGCAAAAGGTATAGGTTTGCTTTTACTGTGAAATATGGCGTGCAACCAACATTGTGCACTTTCTGTAGTGTGGTGTTACCAAACAAAGCATTAAGAATGCTACTTACAGAACAAAATAATTTGACTTTTTCAAATGAAAACATGAAAATTTTGAAGCTCCACAAAAATCATTACAGTTTTACTCCAGGCTTCATCTCATTACACACTGAATTACCAAATATAAGAAAACTTGAACTATTGCAGAACAGCTTATGTTGCCTTGTGTAATAGATATGTGCACAGAAATTTTGGACAAGTGAGCCACCAACAAACTAAAACATATTCCAGTCTGCACCCTCTTCACTTACCCTGGATTTCAACAAACTTGTGGCATCTATCTATCTATCTATCTATCTATCTATCTATCTATCTATCTATCTATCTATCTATCTATCTATCTATCCATCTATCTAACTTTGATTCAGTATTAAGTACTCTTGTGTTGAATTATTTAAGGATGAACATAATGTATATTTCATCTATTATATTTGCTGTATTTTAATTATAAATATGTACTTACTATTATGTGTTAATATGTGGCATTCAGAGGAAAATACTGGCTAGTTTACATTTATCTTACTGCTAATAAAGCTTCATCACTGAACAAAAATGGATTAAACTGGGTCCCAAAGCCAAAAAGCTTGAGAGATAATTATATAGTCAATACCAACTTATGATTTTTTTACTGACAAATTATTAATTTACCATTTTTCTAAGACTGTCGCAGTCTTATATAAAAATGGAAAGAGCCATTGTGGGACATTTCAAATCACACAGCTGGCACCATATCTTAATATCCTGATATATTTATTATTTAAGACCCAAACATGATGCTAATGTCTGACACTTAAAAAACAACGCATCTCCTACCGGTAAACCATTCCGGTGCGATCAGCAGTGGAGTCACTTAACAGAAGGCCACACTCTTTTAGGTAGAGCTCCAGCCTGCGTCTCTCCATCAGGCGTCTCGCCGTGTCCAAGATATTTGTGGCCAAGGCTCTGTTCTCATCTTTGTTTTGGTTGAGGCCCTTTCCTGAGCAAGGCTTCAGCACAGCACTGGTGCTCCCCCTGGGACGCTTGTTGTTGGTAAGGCCATACAGCTCCTCCACACTGAATTTTCCGCCCTTCGCACCCCCAGATCCCCGAGAGGAGCCTGCAAACATTGCACAAGATGATGACTCCCCTTGAATAATCAAAATGCGTCCAGCAAATCTGTAAAATCTCCAACTAAAGTTTGCCTCTGAAAAGAGTTTTGGAAGTGAAGTGGAAGTCAGTTAAAAGACTTTTCAAAAATACACACTGTAAACTCCATAGTAAAATCTGAAGATTAAATCAAAGCAGGCTCAGCATGTCCACATGTGTTTGCATTTGTTTCAAGAACTGCAAGGAAGGTTCCCAAAGATGTTAAAAAATAGGCGTGTAAAAAATACATAA
The DNA here is from genome assembly GCF_016835505.1 of Polypterus senegalus. Taxonomy (NCBI): domain Eukaryota; kingdom Metazoa; phylum Chordata; class Cladistia; order Polypteriformes; family Polypteridae; genus Polypterus; species Polypterus senegalus. The sequence continues at coordinate 45,789,260 of NC_053156.1, read as the reverse complement.
ATCGTTTTCTGATGATCTTGTATGTAGCCTTGCTATACTGTTTGCCTTACATTGCTTGTTTTAAAAGATGTAAAATAAAAAATGATGAATATTTATCAAATTGAAGTATGTTTAAACTATAAACTGCATATAAAATGGTTGGCTGATAAGATAAAAATTTATGACGATTAGGATATGTTATACTATAGACTGCATATAGTTTGTGCCTAAATGCACTTTCTATTGAACAGCATGCTGAAGCAAAAAATATTGAAATTAGTAAATTAATTTCAAAGTACTGTAAGTGCAATACAAATTTGCAAAAATGTTATACTCCTAATGGTAAAAAAATGTATTTGCAACATGGAGAAAATAATATTGTATGTGTAGGTTGGGGATAATATTTAGTCCTACACCTGCCACATTTTGTGGTCTAGCTTTCAAAAACTGTACAGAGACAGAATGAATTCAAAACACAAATCAGACATAAATTCTCTCTTTTCATTCCTCTCAAACAGAGACTACTTCCCAAATTACAACATTACAGAAAACAAAAATGGAGACATACCCTAAATAATAGTGTCCAATATCCATTAATAAAAAGGAAAAACAGAACTTGCTGCAAACAGCTCTTTGGTCAAGATTTGGGAATCAATTGCTAAACAGCTTTCAAAAAAATCACACAACGTATACAAAATTTAAAAAATACATTCTTTCTGGAGAGTTTTTAAATCACAAAGTTTGAAAACATCTCTTTGGTCATGATATTCCTCCAAGTAGCAGGTAAAAAGAGCAATAAGATGACTGGCCCATCAGATGTCTCCAAGTCTTCTGCCCCCATGAATGCCGTTTGTATTTGACACCTGTGCCGCCTCCAGCAGCTCCACCTATGATGTCCTCTCTCTTGGGTGTGTCTGTGCAACAACGAAGCTCTGCGAAACATGAGCCTGTCAGCTTCTGCTGGCTGTGTATCTTTTGTCAGTTGATAAAAAATAAAGCCTCAGCCATCAACCAACAGCAGGACAGATTACTAAAGGAGGCTTAAAGACACACAGCATTTTGATCAGGGCAATAGAGCCAAAAAAAATCTGCAGTGTGTGTGTGTGTGTGTGTGTTAGTGTGTGTGACAGAGACATGTTTTACTGTGAAACATGTACTTATCCTTCATTTCATTATCTCGTTTTATTTTCGTGCCAAGAGGTTCATTTAGAAGTATGAACTGCAAACCTGCATGGACTCCCAACAAAATGTAACATCACTGTCTCAGGCCTGTTTACAATGTGCAGTAGACCCTTGGGTCAGAGTGGACAGCCTGTTGCCGAAGAGTCTGGATTGTCACTGGCTGTATGACCCTAACTTGTCAATAGTATAATAGTAAAACTTGAAAGTGGAACATCAGGGGTTAAATTCTCTGTTCACAACACACGAGCATAATCATAAAACAGTACAAAGGTAATAAAATTGGCTGAGAATATCTTTGGCTCATGTCTCCCTTTTGTTTAGGACATATAGCAGTAGAGTGTTGTACCGTGTTAGCCATAGATTGATACAGGATAAAGTAGGGTGAAATGACACTTTTTATTGGCTAACTAAATAGATTACAAATGCAAGCTTTCAAGGCAGCTAAGGCCTCTTCATCTTGCCTGATTGCCTCGAAATCTATTTAGTTAGCCAATAAAAGGTGTTATTTCACCCTACTTTCTCCCGTTTAGGACATACTGTATATAACATGTCTCCTTAGAAAATTTAAAAGAAACACTTTAGGCATCTTGTGCGATTTCTCAGGAAATTCCACAGGAAAATGTTACTGCTCAAATGTTGATCTTTGATGTTTAATGAAAGTTAAAAGAAATTCGCATTTATGTTTCATTTAAGAATCAACTTTGTCACAGAAGTTTCTCCTGAAATTCCATAGAAGAAATAGCTTTAGACACCCTATTGGAGCTATTTTTAGGAAATTTAACAATTCTTTCCACAGCTATGCTGATGATACACAAGTTTATATTCCTGTCTGCAACTCTTGCTCTGAATCAAAATAAAATGGAGGTGCTGCTTATAATGGGTCCATCAGCTAAAGTCCAAATTGGTCTTGGACTTCTCAGCTCTTTCTCTGTCTTTTGCAAACCTCAAGTCCGTGACCTTGGTGTTATCCTTGACAGTAACCTCTCTTTTGAGAAGCAAGTTAATTCTGTAGTCAAGAGTTGCTTTTTCCAGCTTTGTCTATTAGGTAAGATCAAGCCTTTTTTATCTTCTAGGGATCTTGAGAAAGCTACTCATGCTTTTATCTTTTCTCACCTTGATTACTGCAACTCGCTGTATTCCAGGATTAGCAAATCCGTGATACGCAGGTTACAGTTTGTCCAGAATGCTGCCGCTCGCTTTCTGGTTGGGGCAAGAAAGTCTGATTCTGTTTCTCCAATGTTAGCTTCTTTACACTGGCTACCTGTCAGTTTTCAAATTGATTTTAAAATCTTGTTGCTAGTTTTTAAATCTTTATATGGGCTTGCTCCTGCCTTTTTATCCGAATTGTGTGTTTTACACCAGCCATCCAGAGCGCTTAGATCTTCTGGTCAGTTGTCTCTTGTTGTCCCTCGTACCAAGTGTAAAACTAAGGAGAACAGAGCTTTTGCAGCTGCTGCTCCTCGCCTGTGGAACTCTTTACCTCATCACATAAAGGAGTCGTCTACAATTGAACTGTTCAAAACGAGATTAAAGACTCATTTCTATTCACTTGCTTTCCGTGACCTTCAGTAATACTGATGGTTTCCTCGTTGTGATTATGTAACATTACTTCTATTTATTATTTACAGTATTTTATTTATGTTCTTTCATTTTATTTCTATTTATGTTATTTGTATGTTTTTTTTCTTCTTTTATTGTAAAGCACTTTGGTCACAGCATTCCTATGATGTTTTAAATGTGCTATATAAATAAATTGCCATTGACATTGACAAAAAGGCAACATGAGATACAAATGAGGTAAAAGGAGTCAAAATTGAGAATTTGGTTTGAAGAAAGCATGTTCTGTTTTGTGAGATTTAATTCTAGCATTGTTTAAATCTTTTTCAAAACTTGATATTTTTGACTTATTATTGGACTGATGACTTTTTCCAAGGTGACTTACAACATTTGAATTATGATTGGTTACATTTCTTTTGTTTTTCCAATTGGAGAACAGGCAGGTGAAGGGACTTGATCATGGTTACATGGTGTCAGAAGTGGGACTGAAACACATAACCTCAGGGCTTGAAGTCCAATGTCATATTACCTGCTTTATTTTCCAAAATGAGTATCATCTAATTGGAACTCAGCAGTATAAATCAGAGCAAGTAATAGTATTATTCAGAAGCAAGAACCAGTTCTTGCTTCTGAATAATACTATTACTTGCTCTGGTTTTGCAGTCATAGTAAAGTAAGTAAGAAAAAATTAAAAAGCATGAGAAAAAAGAACATGTCTTTCTGATCTCTGCATAGGAGAAACCCAAAAAATACACAGGAGACCTCTTTTTTTGATTTTTAATTCCTAGCACTTTGTACCGTTACATTTAGGGGCAGTCATATTGACAGGTGAAAAGCCACTCATACTTGCAAGTGTACAAATGTCTCTAATTCATACCCTATGATGTTGTATACAGTATATGCCCTATTGTTGGCATTAAACTTAATCCTCTAGTTTCATAGAGACATGCACAAATTCTATTATACTGTGTACAGGTGACAAAAAGCTTTAAATTAATTTTGAACATGCAACTGACAACATAAATATTCCAGATCCATCGTATTCTGTTCATATAGTGTTAGTAGTTAACTGTTTTCTGATTCTGTTTTCTAGCTCAAAACTGTAGAGAGCCATCAAATGCTATTTTGGTCCAAGTCACTCCAGCAACAGCACATTAACTCAACTCTTACTTTCCCAGTAGAACCAAAACACAATATTTGTATTTGTTGAGTTACAGAGATATTTTGTGTTCATTATTTACAAATTCTTTGAAATAATTTCAGCTTTTTGATCCTGCACTTCCTGACTCATTGCTATGAGAAAATCCCAACATATGATATACCGTTCAACTTGTCTTGACATCTAGATATGTAGGACATCACGCTTTTTGGGATTTTCCACTATTTTGACCAGGCCAGAAAAATCCCAATTTTTAACACATCTTTGAACCAACTTTTGTGCAGGAAAACTGTATTTGACTTGTCCATCACACACCTACCTGCACAATTACACTTTATACTTCTATTCTGCTTTTGTACTTTATGTTGCCTCTGTTACTTATTATCTATCTGCTACTTATTATTTATGTTTATCTTTATACATTGTTTTTTTCATTTGGTGTAGACAGCAAAGAAAGAATTTCATTGTATAGGGTGGTCCAGATCTAATTATGTAACTTTTAATGCAATGCAGGAAAACAATACAAGACAAATGAATTGTTCAAAATATCTTGTAATAAATGAAAATTGACTTACATTGAATTAATTCACTGATTATCCATGTAATATCCCACTTGTCCTCCATTCAGTTGGATACAAGCACGGAGTAATAAACTTAATAAGTTATAGCGTAATGAAAATTGCATAATTAGATCTGGACCACCCTATACAGGGAAATTCTTTCTTTGCTGTCTACACCAAATGAAAAAAACCAACGTATAAAGATACTCTTATAATAAAGAATAAACCTTTGGGTGTCTTCTGCAAAAATGATAAGAAGGACCTGAAGTTGTGTATACCACATGAACTGACCCCAGGGGTTCATCCGCTATTGGGATACAAGGGGTCAAAGTTACTCCTTTTCATAAAACTTTGAAAAAATGGGGATCGATAATCTAGGTATGTGAAGTGTTATTTTATGGTATTTTGTTGTTGCTGATCATACATATAATAATATTTTTGGTTTCTGATTCTTTACCGATGATCTTAGCACTGCAGGAGTTTAAAAATGACAAATTTCAAACATATGAGGAAGTGGGGCATCATTTCAGAGTATTTCTAGGTCAGTGATTACAAATTGGATGTTGTTTTTCATTTTCATCATTTACTTGCATTCTATCTCTCAATGTACCTCTATCAGAGGGCGAAAAATGACAAATTTCCAACACATTCAAGTATATTTCGATTTTTTAACATTTAAATTGAGGTACATATTTTTATATTTCAGATATTTTATGCAACTATTCTTGTTTATTATGTACTTCTGCCTCATGGATTAAATTATTACATTTCTTATGTGCAGCTTATGCTAATTCAGACTTTTGAATGGTTCAAGTGACCATTCAGGATTTTATTTAACTATGCAACAACTTTATTAAAGAGAAAACTTGCACAAGCACGGATAAAAATTTGTAAACTCAGTCAGCAGGCCAAGATCTACACTCACTTTGTTCTTACCAGCATATTAGCGTTGTCAGTTATTGTAATTTTCCTGCCATTCTACAGTACTATGTAATGACCTGACCATACATGGAAAGAAATTAGACCAGATTCTTTTTCAGCTAGACTTTTCTGAGTGCAACAGCTATTAAATAATCCATTCCTTTACATGGCAGTTTAAGGGTAGGTAAGTAAGTAAGTATGCCCGGTACCTTCCTATCAGCAAGATACTACATACGGCAGTTGGTGTCTCTAGAGGGTGCTATTGAGCCAAAACCAAATGTCGTCTGTAAGGTAAAAATGTGTAAAACAAAATTCCATTCTTTTACATTAAAGTTTTATTGGGTTGGAAAGTAAGTATGTCCAGTATCTTCATATAAATCAGATACAACTTATATTCTACTTTTTCTATAACTGCTGCATAGTGTGCATTATTAAAATTCTTGCATTAAAAAATCTTAAAATCTTGCGTTATGCCTCATTGTATGTATTCAAATACAGTGAGCTCTGTACAAGTGAATATGTTATACATGCACAGGCATTGATATGAACATCACTAAGGGAAAATTAATTGGCATTAAGTCAACTTGGCTGCTGCCAGCATTAAGCACAGTTCACAACAGTTGGACAGTAGTAAGCAGTAATCATACCACAACAATGAATTCTGAAAGAAGCAATAGTTTTTCCAAAATAAGACCTCCACTACTTCAAGCCAATGCCTGCTGCTCTGGGTGATTTTTTGGGATTAGTTGATGCCTCCTAAATATACGCCTCTAGAACCGGCCCACTTTATGTGTGCTAGGAGATTCAGTAGTTAACAGTATGATGAATGTATTATGTGAATGTCAGTGACGTTATTTGGTGTGCACGTGAGACACATTATAAACAGCTGGGTCCATTCTTCAGGTACATGATACATGTGATGGGACCTAATGGTTAAGGAGTTGGACTGGAAACCATACTCATAAGTCTGCAAGTGTAATCTTCACTACTGACACACATGTTAGAATGAATTTCATCATAAAAATGGATTGGTTAATGTGATGTATTGAATTTTTTTATTAAGCATGACCTTCATGGATAGCTGTAGCCCCATGAAAGTGAAAGTATATACAGTGATATTGTATACTGCAATCGGTACAGCAGCTAAGTAATTGGTTTTTAAAGCAACAGATTGTAGATTCAGTTGCTTTTCAGACTCAACGTGTGACCCTAAGCAGGACACTTAATATTTCTGTAGTATAACTGTAAAATGTAGCTATAAACAGTTACTCTATGTAAAACCAGCTGTAAAGGGCCTTGGAATGGCATTAGGTAAGAAAAAACAATGCATAAAACTAAAGCCACTTGTCCAGTTTAAACCTAAAAAAAACAAATATTGTATTACAGTACCTTCAGAAAGTATTACCACCTTCTTGTTATTAAGACCATTTTGTTATTTTAAAATCTTGTGGTAAAATCATTTAAGATATTTTTCCCTTGTTCAACAACACTCAATGCCATAGAATGACAAAACAAAAACAGGTTTTAGAAATTTTCACGAATTTATTAAAAAAAAAAAGCTGAAATCTCACTTTGGCATTGGCATTTAGAACCTTAGCTATTAGACTTAAAATTTGGCCAGGTGTATCCCATTCTTTTGATCATCATTGTGATGTTTCTACACCATGTTTGGTGACCACCTGTGGTCAATTCAATTGATCGGACATGATTATGAAAGGTACACAACTGTCTATATTATGCCCACAGCTGACAATGTGTATTGAGCAATAAGTAAGTCATGGGGTCAAAGGAGTTGAATACAGAGAAAAGATTGTGTTGCGCTACAGATCTGAGGAAGGCTACAAAACATTCCTGCAGCGCTGAAGATTCTCAAGAGCACAGTGGCCTCCATTAATTTTTAAATGGAAGAAATTTGGAACAAACACAACTCTTCCTAAAGCTGGCCACACAACTTAACTGGGGAAATGGTTGGACAAGTGAGCTCCTTAGAACCTATGTGGAGAAGAAGAAATTTCCAGAAGGACAGCCATCACTGCAACATTCCACCAGTCTGTGCTTTATGACAGTGAGCCAAACATATGAAATCAGTGTGCAAAAAGACATCTAAAGACATCTGAACTATGAGAAACAAGATTATCTAGCTTGATGAAACCAAGATTACTGTCATGTGTGGAAAAAACCAGGCACTGCTCATCATCAGTGCGGCACCATTGCAACAGTGAAGCATGGCGGTGGCAGCATCATTCTGTGGGGTTGTTTTTCAGTTGCAGGGACTGGGAAACTAGACTGGGTTGATGGAAAGTGGAATAGAACAAAGATCAAGAATATCCCGAACTTGAGCTGATCCCTGCCATGTGCCTAGTTCCACCAAGATAAGCTCCACAGGAAAAAAAAAGTACAGACAATTAATGGATGATTTGAGAATTTTTTAGTTAGAGTTTTAGAGTGCACGCATTCTATAAAAATAAGAGTTTTTGTAACTCGTCTTTATTGTCACAGCTTATGCTCAATTCATCCTCTATAATGGGGTGTCAAACTCAAAGCCTAAAGGACAGAACCATTGTTTAGACTTTTTTAAAGCCCCCCACTTCATTAAAAGTCAAAACATGTTACATACAGCCGGTGATGACAGTAAGTTTTCTCAAAGACCTTCTTAATGTTCATTTTATATATTTTAGCCAGATTGCAGTACACCTGACATTAAAATGTGTCTCCTGTGTCCGCTCAGTTTATCTGCGCAGCACGGCACACTGCAGCCATTAACCTCTACTTAGAAAGAAAACTGGCTGCTCATAATGACCCAACAAGAAAACTTGAAAAGGTTACATGTTGCTCTGCCACTTTTGTGTTACAGCATTATTGCAAAGAGGCATTTATGTCATGAAGAAGATGGTAGCCCAATTTCACACATGCCGCTGTTGTCACACTGCTCACTTTTTCAGTTGCACGAGTGCCACATCAATACACAATCCTTTTCTGCTTAGTTAATTGTTGCATGTGGATAGAAAACACATTTGCATTTCCACTTGTGTTAAATGTGATAGCTATCCATGTCTAGTCTCATATAAAGTCAAAAATCTAATCTACTCTATATATATAAAATTTTGTTCAACGATTTTATGTGTCTTTTTATGTCATGTTTTTGTCACGCTTTAAATTGGGCTTATTTTAAAACCTACATATATATGTTTGGTATCATTCTTTGCAGAATTTATCGAACTTTAATGTGATGTTGTTAGATTTTCAGATTCTTATTCCATTTTTAAATTATAAACTAAAAAATATCAAGAACTCACATCTCGTGAGACAAGACTTTGTGCAAAAAGATTTAGATAGATAGATAGATAGATAGATAGATAGATAGATAGATAGATAGATAGATAGATAGATAGATAGATAGATACTTTATTAATCCCAAGGGGAAATTCACATAATCCATCAGCAGTATACTGATACAAAAAAAAACAATATTAAATTAAATAGTAATAAAAATGAAAAAAAATTAAAATAAAATTAATGTTCGCATTTACTCCCCCGGGTGGAATTGAAGAGTCGCATAGTGTGGGGGAGGAACGATCTCCTCAGTCTGTCAGTGGAGCAGGACAGTGACAAAAGTCTGTCACTGAAGCTACTCCTCTGCCTGGAGATGACACTGTTCAGTGGATGCAGTGGATTCTTCATGATTGACAGGAGTTTGCTTAATGCCCGTCGCTCTGCCACAGATGTTAAACTGTCCAACTTTACTCCTACAATAGAGCCTGCCTTCTTAACAAGTTTGTCCAGGCGTGAGGCGTCTTTCATCTTTATGCTGCCACCCCAGCACACCACCGCGTAGAAGAGGGCACTCGCCACAACCGTCTGGTAGAACATCTGCAGCATCTTACTGCAGATGTTGAAAGATGCCAACCTTCTCAGAAAGCATAATTTAACCACGTCTGGGGCCGGAAATAAAACACAAAGAGTAGGACAGCTGCTGTACAGGCTTTTAAATGTTCGAAGAGCCGCACAAGATGCAGATCACGCAGCACAGCAGCAGCAGCAAGCCATCAACTGATCGAACAAGAGGAGGTAAAAAAAAAATATTTGTTTCCCATTCCATCACAGTTTAAGAGGGGGTTTCGGAGGAGCAACAGCATCTCCTTGTAGTGAGTTCAGCTCCCCTCTTCACAACGCAAGTGGCAGAGACGCAAAGTGGCTGGCACGTAGCACAGGCCTGGGGGATTGGTGAGTGAACCTCCTATAAATAATCATTTTTCTTTTGTACATTTACAGATTTTTACTAATATTCTGGTTGCAACTGGCGCCATCTCTATATATATAAAATCCAACCTCTGTCTGTCTGTCTGTCTGTTCACTTTTCTTGAGAGAAGTTACTCTGACTGCACTTCTAAATGAATAACTAAAGAAAGTTAGCATTACTGTCTAATTGGAAATGTTTTAACATGTAGTATACACCTAGAAAACAATGCTTATCTAAACTTTGTTTGCTGTTGTTATGCCATATAGTGATGCAATTGTCAAATGACACAAAGATCCTGTAACAGACAGAGGCACTTCTCAAATTTGTGGAGCCCAGTAGCTGCGGTGGTCTATGTGTGTCTTTGTTTGTCTCCACTGTCGCAGCACTCATTACAACTTGCAAATTAATTACCAAGCTTGAGTTATCTTGTGCTACTAAGCTTCTAAATGGATAACAGCAATTTTAGCTTTTTATTTACTTTCAGCATGAAGTCTTTTGTTCAGTATATTTTACTCCCTCCCTCAACCCTGTTAGTGGTTTAAAATGGAGGAATTGAAGAAATTGGGGGTGGATGTTTTACGAAGAAACCCTGTAGTTGTAGCCTTTGCAGTACAGGATTTCATCCTGTTCACAACACACTTTTAGGCTGTCCCCAGATGTGTATTTTCGTTTAAGAATCACGTCTGGCCTCGCAACATCAGTCCATGTCGGACCATCTTCAATGTGGTGTGTTTGGTCCATCACCAGTGCGTTTACACCGGTTTTTTAAAAGTATTCAAGTGCCATCCGATCATGAAGCATATTAATGCAGGTGTAAATCAATGTTTTTACTTTAACTACACTCTTTAATGTGTTCTGACTGCCACGTTCCCCTGATTCTATGAGCTCAATCAATTCTTTTCACTCAGAGCTGATTTTGGTCCCATGGCAGCTTGTAGTTTCCTAACCTGCTGACATGAGAGGGCACACAGCTTCAAGAGAGATGCGAGGCAGAATATACAATTGTGATTAGCAGAGAGGTACTTGTACATCTTGTTTGTAAAGTAAATGTCATAATTCATGAGGGGTGCTGAAGCAAACCTGCTTGGTTTGCTTAATCTAACCATTGAGTCAAGAATGAAACCTCTTATTTTTTAAAAGAGTCAAACAAATAAGTAAACAGATAAGTGGTAGGCTGTTAGCATCTGTTGTTACAATCCTGTGCCGACACAGTCATCATTGTGAAATAAGGACACTGTGAAACATCATTTAAAAGGCATAATTTTTAGGCAGCCCTGGAGATTCCAAATGATAGTAATACTCCTCTTATATAATGTAAATATTGTGGAGGCTTTTAAGAAAATTACCTATATGAATGCTTTATGAAAGTCTTCACACTGTTGAATATTGTATACATTGTTCCTTCTAAACATCCCATTCAGTATATCATAAATTAAGAGCTTTTTAACTCAGTGGTTCTCAACCTGTGGGGCGGGGCTCCTTAGGGGGGCGCGAAGTAACAAAAAGGGGGGCGTGAAGATGTGAAAAAAAGAAAACAAGAATCAAAAATATGAAAAAAACATCTGTTGAAACCAAAACATATTAACTTAAACTACATTCTGATACTAGAACAATTAATATAGAGTTAGATAAATGTCGATAAAAGTTAAGTGGGTATAATAAAATATGCATCTACAGTTCAAAAAAATGTTAGGGGGGGGCACTATTAAAACTGTTATGAAAACTCGGGTCGCAAATACTTAAAGGTTGAGAAACGCTGTTTTAACAGATTCACATTTTGTCCTAAACTAGCAAAGTCAAAGAATAATATGTGTAATGAAATAAAACACAAACAGAATAGATAAAGTGTTGGGGGAATCCCCTGTATAATGTTGGTTTATCCAAAGAGTTGCAAGAGACTGATACTTTTGCCAAAATTGAAAAAAATCTGATGTTTGACAACAAAACAGAGCTTCGCAGGTCTTTTATATATACATCTCTGGAAATAATAGATCAATGAGGAAGAGAAAATGAGTCTTGATGGAAGTGATGTTGATAGAGAGAGATGGTGACATTATAATCAGGAGCCAGAAATTAGGTCATTGGTAATGGACTGGGAGTGAAGTCATCATTTGGTACCAGAACAGACTTTACCCCATGAGTTTTCCGCAAGGTACATTCTCTTTGGTTTTTCTGTTGAGGCAGGATCTCCTCAACCTTCTCCCTACTCTCGCTACAGATCACAATGTCATCAGCATTCATCATAGTCCACGGGGACTCCTGTCTAATCTCCACTGTCAAACTGTCCATCACCATTGCAAATAAGAAAGGGCTCAGAGCCGATCCCTGATGTAATCTCCACGTAGAATATATCTGTCACTCCTACTGCAGACTTCTCCACTGTCACACTTCCCTCGAACATATCCGGTACAACTCTTACGTACTTCTCTGCCACTCCCGACTTCCTCATACAATAACACAGGTCATCTCGAGGCTGTGTTGTGTGAAATTGGCTTCAGTAAAGTTTATATCATTCCTGAGAATACCAAATGAGTTAGTGAAGTGACAGCTGTGGGTTGAGTCTTCTTTTGGCACTCCCTGTTTAAGAGTTAATCTATGTCATTCCCTTCACCTATACTCATATGTTTACTGACCAAAACAAAAACAACATCAATAATTTTTTTCTTGTATAGCCCAAAATCAAGAAATGCCTCAATGAACTTTTGGCCCTGTTGTTTGACAGCCAAGCCTTGACTTGCTAAGCAAACAAGAACAAACAAATCCACTCTCATAAGGGAAAAAAAGGAAGAAATCTGGGGAAAGGTAATTTAGTGAGAGACCTCATTCCAGGTAGGCTGGACATGCATTGGGTGTATGTGCAATACACTAAACAGAACACAGCTAGATGACCAATCTATCATTGCCACCTCATAAATACAATACAACAAAACAAAGTACAAGGCAAAATATAAGAATAGATTAAACCAGGGGTTCCCAAACTTTTGGACGTCAACTACCACCTGAGGTTAAGTGAGTTGTGTTGCGTACCACCCGCACCTTATTGAAAGGTAGGGAGAGCAGTAAGAGGGGGAGTTCAGGTCTAAACCGCCCTGAAATCTGAATAAAAGTTAAAGAATTGGAAGAAATTATGCATAAAATTAATGAAAAAATTTGTGCATGTACATAAATTGATAAATTCCTCCCCAAAACTAAATCCTGCCTTCGGCCTGTATGTGATGCAGTTACCAAAGACGAAATGCTATCGGCTTTGTGCTTAGATCTAGTGACTACGATGTGATACAGCACATATGACAACAAACATGAACGGTTTCTGTGAGACAGAGTTAGCGAAGACTAAATAGTGTCGGTGTTGTGCTTTCATTTAGTGACCTAAAGCTTAAACAGTGAAGAAGTAGAAGTTGACTTCTGCGAAACGGAATTATGGTAGCGTTAAATGAATTAAATACTGATTCGAATAATAGGTTTTATTTATTCAGATGACGAAATTTCACACCACACTAAATTTGGGAATCCACGTATTATTGTATTTTAACAGTTTCATTGGTTTTTGCTCACAACAGGCTTGTCATAAAGGGTTTTGCACAGATAAATTAAATTTCAGGGGCCGCGATGCGTACCACCTGAAAAGGCTCCGTGTACCACCAGTGGTACGCGTACCACAGTTTGGGAACCGCTGGATTTTACCACTCACTAAATACATAAACTATCACATATAAGGATGTAATCAAGTCAAGTCAAGTCGGGGAGCATGCACTGGTACAGTGCATTGCAACACCCACCACAAGACGAAACACCTCGGGATCCCAGTTGGCAACCCTCCAGGCAGGCAGTCCACCCTCCGGAACTGACCCTCTGTCTGCCGCAGCCAGGTGTTATTTGGGCGACCCCTTGGCCTGGTCCAGACATTCGGGTCCCCAATAATGTGGATTTTATGAGCTGGATCACCTTCGGGGAAACGCGCCACATGGCTGTAGTGCCGTAACTGACACACCCTCACAATGCAGGTAATGTGCCTCATTCGGGACTCCATGAGCAATCGCTTATTCGACACAAAGTCAAACCAATGGTACCCAAGGATTTTCCAGAGAGACACAGTACCAATGGAGTCCAGTCTTCATCCTTGGAATTGGATAGAGTCCATGTCTCACAACCACATAGCAAGACAGGAAGCACCAGGACTCTAAAGACTTAGACCTTCATCCTTTTACAGAGATATCGGGAGCGCCTCACTCCAATTTCCAGCGACCTCATGACCCTTCATGCTCTCTCAATCCATCTACTGACTTCATAGGAAGAGTCACCAGAGACATGAATGTCACTGAAGAGGTAAGTAAACCTCTCGACAAGGTCGACACTCTCTCCACAGACAGACAGACTTCTGATGGCCTAAGAGGTCATTAATTAAAGATGTAGATTTGTTCAAATTCATCAAATACAAAGTTGAAGCTAAGTTAAATAAAAAAACAACAATATCTGTCCTTCAGATAATTGTAGAACCACTGTCAGAGTATAGAAAAGGAATCAGACAAACCAGGCACAGTCAGAGTCCTGGAGACCTTGGCCAGCAAGCTCCCTCCCCCATAAGAGTGAGAGTGTGAATGCCAGTGACTGAAGTGAGGTTATATGCAAGGTTGGTCAGCTCACTCTTTATTCCAGGGTGAGGGTTCTAAAAATCTATGAGGGCCATTTAGAAGAAGTAAAGCTTCTTAGCCTGTTGATTACAAGTTGATAGTTGAGGTGGCTTTGGCATTTCATGATGATACTCTCTATTGGTCTCCGACAACAGATGCCCCAAGCACAGGTGACTTGGATAAGAGCCAAAACAGACAGACCCAGGAGATGATAAAAGGATTGTATCTCTTAGCATGACAAGTTTAAAAGTAGGCCTTTAGATTAGATTAGATTCTCATAAGGGAATTCAGATGAATACAGCAGCAGAAATATAAAAAACAAGAATCCAGACTCACAGGACACATAATACAGCCAATCAATTGATAGATAAATAAATAAATGTATATTGTGCAGATATTTCAAAATAAACTTAATGATTACTGTACATCAGGAGGATGCATTGTATTGTCTGATAGTAGTGAGAAGAAAAGCCCCCCAGAAATGCCTCTTAACACAGTGTGGGGGAATGAGCCCTGTGGCTAAAAGTGCTTCAAGTGAACACCTCCTGGAGGGGATTTTTCATGATGGCATCCCTTTTTCCACAAAAGCTTCCAGTGTGTCCAGGTTTCACCATGTGATGGAGCAGGCTTTCCTTATATGTTTGTTAGGCATTGTACTTCTTTCTCTTCCTCAGGAGGCTGCAGCGTACAACAGCACACTGGCTGCCATGGACTGGTAGAACATTTCCAGCAGCTTGCTTCATATATCAAAAGACTGGAGTCTTTTTTAACAAGAACAGAATGTTCTGGCCCTTCTTATACAGCATCACTCTGTTGTCAGACCGGCTCAGTTTGCTTTTTATCTAAACATCGAGGTAGCTCTGCACCACTTCCACGTCCTCCACCTGGATGGGGACTGGTCTCAGAGACACACACCTTCGCACTCTGGAAACCCATCACAAGCTCTTCTGTCTTGCTGATGTTGAGTTACAGGTTGTTGTCCCTGCTCCACAAGATGTAATCCTCCATAACTTTTCTGTATTCTGACTCATCTCCATTATTAATGCATTCTGTGGATGGAGGAATCACCTGAAAATTTCTGTAGATGGCAAATGCTGGTGTTGTGCTGGAGGTCTATTGTGTAGAGGGTAGACAGAAAGAGAGACAGGACACTTCCCTGGTGGAATGAGACAGAAAGTGAAAGTGATCGTGAAAGGTGTGATGTATGGGTTTCAAATTTGATAATCACGGTACCTCAAAAATATAAAAAAATAAAACAAATACTTATACAAAATAATGCTATCTAATAGTGTTTCCATTCTGCTACAAAAGGGAAAATAGCACAAGTAGTCTTATATGTTATAGTCAGTCTCCTCATTCGCTAGGTTACCCATTGTCTGCTGGGATAGAGCTGGGTAGTGCTTTGCTGTATCCCTGAGAAACAGCCAGAGATGCACCAACTTGTAAACTGTGAGTTGAACCCTAAAGGAGACATCGGCTCACTGGCCTTTTAGGACTTCTCCTCATGTGATATCTGTACCTAGCTGGCTTTTATTTACAAGTGTCATTGAGCCATCAGGAGTGTTGCATTTGTAGAGAAGACAGCAGGTGTTGTGTTAACAGGGAGCTCCGATTACCATGGCTTGACAGAAAGCAACAGTGGAACAAAAGTAATTAAAGCTTGAGGTGAACAGCTGACAAGAGGGAAAGTGACACTCTCTGTCTGTTCCAACACTTTTGATGCATGTAGTCTGGAGACAGACAAGTCTGACAAAGAAACAGTGCTGTCATCTTCTCTGGAGTACTGCCAGGATAGGTGGGCATGAAATGGTGCATCTTTATAATGGGGGACAGGAAGCCAACCCAGAAACAAAACTCAGACCTGTCTGGTTTTTATATAGGTGCCTGCATTGGCAGTGATATGTCATTTTTATCTTCTCAAGAGTGCAGCTCTGTCTGTTAAATATGAAGCCCCAGCACTTGCTCAAAACAATAAGACATTTTTATACAGATACATAAATCAATAACAACCATAATCTGAGGAAATTTAATATAATGCATTTCTATGGGCAAGAAAGTTTTACAGTTGCATTGTTCCATCCATTTACTGAAGCCAATCGTAGGTTTGTGGGAAAACTGAGTCCTTCCTGGAAGCAACTGGCCCAAGCATGAATCACTAGTCCAGGGCATTAGTTCACTCAAATATACCAAGTCAGTCAATAATACACTGGTGCACCAATGAAATTGCAAATGAGCATAGTATTGATACAAAAAAACGAGACATATATAAGTCTTCATGGTGGGACCTGCCTAGAAGGAAGAATAAGATCTCAGATTGATGGTCCTTAGCTCCTTACAGGGTAATGCGGCAAATTAACCACGGTGTTAAATGGAGCCAGATAGGTAAGAGGCCTGAGCAGGAAACCAAATGTAAGGGCTTTCCAAGAAAAGAGGGCTTTGCATGGACAAAGAAAACATACACATTTGTCTTTGTATAAAAGTAGTAGAAGGATCCTCAACCAAACAGTGTAAGTCTTACAGTACCTGCACCTAAAAATACAATCCAGGACTTAAGATATAAGAACCTAAAAGAAATCTGACAAAAATTTGCTTACCTAATAACTAAACTGTCCAAACACTGAAACCAAAGGAAAGTAAATGACACTTTCAGGGCATCCCCTGTACTAGAAAATATATCACTATAAATCCTGAAGTGGACTTTAAATGTTTGCTAGTATTCACTGAGGTAGGAGTCTGAATGTGAGTTATAAGCTCAGTGGTGAGGTGATGGTTTAGTCAGACTGCTTGAGGTGATTGACCATCAGGATAGCTGGAGGAGCAGGGAGAAAGACCATTTTGAATAGTTTGAATAGTGGGTGTTCATTGTGTGTATTTGCATTTTATCTTTGCGTGTATCTGTATATCTGTATCATGGTCCTTCCTTTGTGTATCTGTGTACGTGCCTTAGCAGGAAAAAAAGAGAAGGAACAGGAGTACTAGTCATTCATAAATTATTCAATATCCTGAACAGTGGCTGTAAGGGACACCATAATGCACTCCCACTGCTTCTAATGGTTTCTTCACATGCTATTGACAACAAGCCTCCCTATGGCAAATTTCACTCCTCCATGTATTAGCCACCAGTGGGAGAATAATGTATACCATACATGCAGTATATATTCATGGACATCCAGTTATATATTGCTCCAATACCCTTGAAATTAAGGGGCCAACTGGGTATGTTTATGAACATTTATATATATAGTGTAACATTTGTGTGCTTGGGAGACAGCTTAATGGCTCTGGTGATGGTAGTTACCTGCCAAGCCAGGGGTTTGCTAATTAATGCCTCTCTTCCTTCCTCTGCAGAAAGTTAGACTGACAGCCATTCCACCTCTGACGTCACTTCCGTTGTCCTCCCTCCTGGACCTGCCCCTTCTTGCTTGGGAGCCATATGACCACTAGTTTGGCCATCTTGAAGTGAGATCTTTTTCTGGAACTCATGTCTGAAAAGGCTGTACTAATGAAGCAATGAAACACACCTCAGTAATTATAAATACCCATGACAGCAATTGTCCCAAACATTATGATTAACTGAAATGAGGGGACCATGGAAAAAAAGTGTTGTCATTTCTACATGTTGTGACCAAAATGTATGCAAATATCCTTAAGTGAAAGTCTGCAACGTGCACTTTAATCATGTCTGAATTGTTTGATCTGTAATTTTAAATTGTAAATCACAGGGTAAATAAAAAAATATATATATTTATATGATATATGGAGGCAAAGGTCTGTGATATGGTTTGCATATTTATAGCTGGAACTCCACAAAGGGCAAATGAATCATGTATCTTAAAATAGTATTCCTACCAGGAATCATCATTAGAGGAAAATGATTAGACTTACAGGAACCAAGGAAATACAGAGCAAATAAGGAGGGGAGGACAGGTGGATGTGGAGCTGGGGGGGGGGCGGGGTTGATGAGGTGGGGTTCTGGGTTCTGGGGGTGTTGGTCATAAAGGCTTATTTATTATGTGCATGTTCTTCTTTTCAAGTCTGCATGTGCTGTGTTCATGTCCAAATATCTGTTGATGGATGGCCACGTTTCAGCCTGTTCTCTGCCACTATTCATGTATCTCATGAAGCAAATATACACTGAATCACAAAATAAATGTAGAATCAGCACAAAGGGATTTTATAAAATTTAATGGCATAGTTTAAACTTAAACATTGACCTTAAACCTGAACTTTTAACAAAATACTGCTTGAGTAAGTACAAACTGAATTTGAATGCCCTCCTGAAAGGCAAGCTGAAAAGAAAGCAATAAGAAAACGAGGCCAATGTATTAAATATTAGATTGTTATTACATATGAAATGCAGATGTGTCAAAGTAAAAATGAAACAATCGAAAAAACTCGTGACTTTGAATGAACTGCCAAAGACTGATTTAATTGAAAGAATACACATCTCTTAAAGGGGCATACTTTAAAACTTGTGTTAAAACTCTGCAAATCCCATCCTCAATTTTTCATCACCATCAATGACTTGATAATTATACTATATGCTCGTGTTTTTCAAATGGTGTGTCATGAGAGCTACTCAGATGTGTTGTGGAAATAACAGTGTAGATAGATAGATAGATAGATAGATAGATAGATAGATAGATAGATAGATAGATAGATAGATAGATAGATAGATATCCATCCATCCATTATCCAACCCGCTATATCCTAACTACAGGGTCACGGGGGTCTGCTGGAGCCAATCCCAGCCAACACAGGAAACAAACCCCAGGCAGGGCACCAACCCCACCACAGGGCACACACTAGGGACAGTTTAGGATCACCAATACACCTAACCTGCATATCTTTGGACTGTGGGAGGAAACCGAAGTAGCCAGAGGAAACCCATGCAGACACGGGGAGAACATGCAAACTCCACGCAGGGAGGACCTGGGAAAAGAACTTGGGTCTCCTTACTGCGAGGCAGCAGTGCTACCCACTGCACCACCATGCCGCCTGATTGATAGATATGAAAGGCACTATATATCAGATAGATAGATAGATAGATAGATAGATAGATAGATAGATAGATAGATAGATAGATAGATAGATAAAATATAATTTCTGTTTAACAGCTTTTAAGAAAAGCAAAAACAAATGGCACACACGGGTGCAAAAAAGATTTGTCATAAAGCACAAAATAAACTAGGAGGAGGAGGAGGAGGATCCATCCAGCTCTAGTGATGGTCTGTCAGTGAACACCGACTTCTAATGACTATTGAGTCTTTAAAATGTTGACCCTGGAAGTGACAGTTTTCTGGAAGGGATCTAAAACTAAGCCATGTATCTTCCAGCTGGCATACATCTGAATTCCAAATGGAAAATATGAACCCTAGTATGGAGGAAGAATGCTGGTAATGCATTAAAATGCTGTATGGAGCATTTGACAATCTGTTTCTATCGCATTAGAGCACTCTGTAAACCAATCATACATTTGAATGAATTAAATTCATAGTGTATCAATGTATTGCTTATTGATCACCACATTTGTTCTAAAGGAGACAGGATAAAATTCCTCCTATTGAATTAGTTCTCATCTGTGCACACTTTTATAAAAGGACTACAACAAAAGATGCTATGTAAAATGATTGATTGATTGAGAGCGACTTTGAAGCCCTTGTTTGATCAGAATGTGGAAGAACTAGTTTTCTCAAAAATAGTTATATGCCCTTTGACTGTATAGGTGACATGGTAACAGAAAAGATGTATCTTTGCAGACAAGAACAGCATGTCTAATACCTAATTTATTGTGCTGAAAAAGGAAACATTAATACAATTTAGCTCATACAGCTCATAATGAACAAAGCAGGATGGATAAAATGAATCCAGAAGAAGTCAGCAGAATCCAGTAAGCTACTTTGGGAAAGAAAAAGGCAAGTACAAGTAGCCCTGGTATTAATGGTGTGACTCAATTAGTGCAGAAAGCATGTTGAACTTCTGAGGTGTTCAGATGTAAAATGAAAACTTGATGCTATACAGAATTACACACCCTTGAAACACAGAATATATGATAGTGGTGATTAATTATAGATGTCTTCACTGTGCTTTGTTCTCCGGCGAGCTCATTGTTGTCTCACTCATTCACTTTTATCAAAGCAGGAGTCACGCTAGACTTTCCAGAAAGGTGAAAGTGATCCTGGCCAGGGGGAAAGTCTTGAATAATCCCTGTTGCTCTCTGCGTGATAGACCTTAGGGAGACCATTGCTAATTAATAGAGTATGTGCTGTAAGCTGGGTTTCGAAACAACTTCTCACTTTTGGATTTTTTTTTTTATTTTTAAACTTTTACATTATCATTAATTTGATGACACCAGTTGGAGTCCTGTTGTTTTGTTGATCACTTCCATTTTGTGACCATTTCTGCATGGTTAAAACCATAGTGCTTATGGTCACTACATACAGTATATTCCCTATCACATGAAATGGATGTCACATGTCACACTACAGTGGTGTGAAAAACTATTTGCCCCCTTCCTGATTTCTTATTCTTTTGCATGTTTGTCACACACAATGTTTCTGATCATCAAACACATTTAACCATTAGTCAAATATAACACAAGTAAATACAAAATGCAGTTTTTAAATGATGGTTTTTATTATTTAGGAGAAAAAATCCAAACCTACATGGCCCTGTGTGAAAAAGTAATTGCCCCCTTGTTAAAAAATAACCTAACTGTGGTGTATCACACCTGAGTTCAATTTTTCCGTAGCCACCCCCAGGCCTGATTACTGCCACACCTGTTTCAATCAAAAAATCACTTAAATAGGAGCTGCCTGACACAGAGAAGTAGACCAAAAGCACCTCAAAAGCTGGACATCATGCCAAGATCCAAAGAAATTCAGGAACAAATGAGAACAGAAGTAATTGAGATCTATCAGTCTGGTAAAGGTTATAAAGCCATTTCTAAAGCTTTGGGACTCCAGCGAACCACAGTGAGAGCCATTATCCACAAATGGCAAAAACATGGAACAGTGGTGAACCTTCCCAGGAGTGGCCGGCCGACCAAAATTACCCCAAGAGCGCAGAGACGACTCATCCGAGAGGTCACAAAAGACCCCAGGACAACGTCTAAAGAACTGCAGGCCTCGCTTGCCTCAATTAAGGTCAGTGTTCACGACTCCACCATAAGAAAGAGACTGGGCAAAAACGGCCTGCATGGCAGATTTCCAAGACGCAAGCCACTGTTAAGCAAAAAGAACATTAGGGATCGTCTCAATTTTGCTAAGAAACATCTCAATGATTGCCAAGACTTTTGGGGAAAATACCTTGTGGACTGATGAGACAAAAGTTGAACTTTTTGGAAGGCAAATGTCCCGTTACATCTGGCGTAAAAGGAACACAAAAAATTTCAGAAAAAGAACATCATACCAACAGTAAAATATGGTGGTGGTAGTGTGATGGTCTGGGGTTGTTTTGCTGCTTCAGGACCTGGAAGGCTTGCTGTGATAGATGGAACCATGAATTCTACTGTCTACCAAAAATCCTGAAGGAGAATGTCCGGCCATCTGTTCGTCAACTCAAACTGAAGCGATCTTGGGTGCTGCAACAGGACAATGACCCAAAACACACCAGCAAATCCACCTCTGAATGGCTGAAGAAAAACAAAATGAAGACTTTGGAGTGGCCTAGTCAAAGTCCTGACCTGAATCCAATTGAGATGCTATGGCTTGACCTTAAAAAGGCGGTTCATGCTAGAAAACCCTCAAATAAAGCAGAATTACAATTCTGCAAAGAAAATTCCTCCAGAGCGCTGTAAAAGACTCATTGCAAGTTATCGCAAACGCTTGATTGCAGTTATTGCTGCTAAGGGTGGCCCAACCAATTAGGTTCAGAGGGCAATTACTTTTTCACACAGGGCCATGTAGGTTTGGATTTTTTTTTCTCCCTAAATAATAAAAACCATCATTTAAAAACTGCATTTTGTGTTTACTTGTGTTATATTTGACTAATGGTTAAATGTGTTTGATGATCAGAAACATTTTGTGTGACAAACATGCAAAAGAATAAGAAATCAGGAAGGGGGCAAATAGTTTTTCACACCACTGTATATTAAATAATACTAACTCAGTAACACAGCTTGTTACAGCTGGTTAGGTAGCTGGCAATTCCAGATTGACCCTATGTGAATGTGTATATAAGTGGACTCTTTGATAGACTGGTGTCTTCTTCAGGACAGGTTCTTGTATTGTGTTTGATGCCACACATGACTGCCAACATGTGCCACATGACTCTGAATTAGATTGGTGGTGTTGAGAATGTTATGTAATGCCACAATGTAGCACCATGTTGTTTTCTGTGTCAGTGTGAGTTTCCTCCAGGTTCTGTGGTTTACTTCCAATTTCCAAAGACATGAAGGCTAGGTGACTTGGCAACCTTAAACTGGCTCCAGTGTGTGGTAGCTGGGTATATTTGTGCCCTGTGATGGGCTGGCAACCTTTCCAGGGTTTGTTCCTGTCTTACACCCCATGCTAGCAGGGATAGGCTCCAACACCATCATGACCCTGGTCTGGACTAAGCAGGTTAGAAAATGACATGATATGACAGCTCTTCAAGAGGACATTGTTATGTGACTCTGCCATAGTTTGGGATTTTTTGTCTGTATTTATGTTGAACATTTGAGTTTAGTTTATTATGACTGTTTATTTTAACCAGGTTTCGTGAATTTTCCTTGGACTTTTTAATTTTCTAATTAGGTGAACTATGCTAAATTTGGTTTCACTTTAATTTTTTCTTTTATTTTATTCCAGACTTGTTAATTTAATTTATTGTTTTATTTTCATTAAAAAATACTGATGGTGTGTTACAGACAATTTTCCCTGGCTTGTATTTAATTTCTGTCTTATTGATATTTTTGTTAGGTTTAAATTATTATTTTTATGTTTTCTTGTTATTTCTGCCAGTTTATTATTTGTTGACTATGTACTTTAGCTTATAGTGTGCTGCGTAGTTCCATTTGTTTTGAGGGTGGAGCTCCAAGGAGGCGGGGCCACACTAATGCCAGTGCTGCTGGGACCTCCCTCTGGCTATTTACTGAGTGATGAGAGAGGATCTCAGCAGTGGGTCATTGTACTTCACAGGAGTCTTTTTGTGAATATTGCCTTCCTTGAAAATTCTCTAAACATTTGAATTTATTGTATTGTTTCCTAGATTTGCCATTATTTTGTGTATTGGAACTTGTTCACATTCAGATTCCATTTGAGTCAATTTGTTTTGCTCCTTTGAACATTTTTGAGGTATTTTTCATTTCTGTAATATTTTCATTTATAAATATTCTTTGTTTAGATGTCAGCTTTCCTACAGTCAGACATATGTACTTTTGTTGCTGAATTATGGTATTTGATCTCAGGGAAAGTTAATAGAACAATGCCCTGCAACCAGAACCTAGGCTAGAGCCACAATGATTAAGGAAAGTACACACAACTTATTAAGTGAATATGCTAGTTTTGTGTACAAAAGTAAACTTGGAGCAGCGACATATTTTGTCTTGGTAAATTATTGAAGAATCACATATGTTATTCTATCTTCACTAAACCGAAAAGTGTGTGACTTATAGTATCTCTAAGTTGTCCTTATTATTAGTTCTTTACACAATTCAGATGAGATCATTTAAATATGGCAGAACTGACTCCTGTCCAGAGCTTTCTTAAGCAGAACACTATCTCCCAAAGTTGCATTTGCAAATTTATTATGTTATATTGATTTTGAAGTATTGTACTGTAATATTAATGCAAGTTGGGAATATGTCTGAGAAAATGTTATTCTGTAAAATTTAAATTGTCTATTGGAGTGCATTAAAAATAAATATGAATGTGTATTATGTGTGGTGGACAGCTACAGTAGGGCAGGACAGACAACAAACAAATAGATGAGACGCCAACAGGGTCACTTCATTTAGTAACAGTTTCAAACAAAATAAAATGTTCATAAAAAGGCAACAGAAATGTTTGCCAATTTGGTGCTATCAATGCTACTTCCATGTAGCATGTGGCTCTACAATAGATAATCAGGAGGTCTGTCGCGCAAAGCACTGCCGGGTTGAATGCTGACTCCTTTCTAAGCTGGTCATCTTATCCTGAAGCACTCCCTGCAGCTTCTCGGAGCTCCAGGGAGAGAAGATGAAAAGAAAGTCAGCAACAATCCCCTCTCCCAATGCAGTGGACTATCACATACCTTATCCAAGCCTGTGAGGAGGTCCTCCGACATTCATGCGCGACATATGAGACAACTGGTATACATCTGGTTATACTGAAAAGATGATAATATACCTTAACTATAACTGTGGATAATTCCATAATTTTACATATGCACTGAAGAGGGTAATTTAAGGATAAAATTGAGTATCAAACTGAGTAAAGGAAGTCACAGTTCTCTTAAAGATAAACCATATTTCAGAAATTTAATGTAATTATTATAATAATTGCACTTCTAAAACCTGTGTTTACCTCATTGGAGTATAATTAATCCAATCTGATTTGATTTTTACTGAGTTTTTTATATTGCATATTTATTCAAG
The DNA here is from genome assembly GCF_016835505.1 of Polypterus senegalus. Taxonomy (NCBI): domain Eukaryota; kingdom Metazoa; phylum Chordata; class Cladistia; order Polypteriformes; family Polypteridae; genus Polypterus; species Polypterus senegalus. The sequence goes on along the minus strand of NC_053156.1, from coordinate 45,764,476 downwards.
CATTAAGGCTGTGAGATGTTCATTCAATGTTTGTTGTTCTTTTTATAATTTTTTTTTCTGTTTCTCCCTGGAGTAGGGGCACCTAATTTTCTGTTTCTGGGTATACCAGTAGGGGAGGCACAATGTAAGTCATAGCCACACTCGCTAATATCACCCTTCAGGTCATCCGTTTAAAACTAATCAAATACTGGAGCCCCAGCTGTCTGTACACTAATTTTGTGCATGGTGGATGTGAGGCAAATTGATTTGGGTAAAGGGGCCCAGACACTTTTGTGTTCTTGTCTTTCACAGAGATCAAGTAATTCATTATTTATATTAAGAGGTCATAGTGTAGCTGTCTGCATTCAAATATCTTTGTTGTTTACTACTGTGTCTTTTTATTAATAAGAGTAATAAAAGTTATATTCAATTGTTTATGTTAACTAATTATAGAAGTGATATACCTAAACACTGAACAATTTATACCATATCTCAACAATTATGGTCAATGTGGATGGTAGCTCTGTATTTCAGTTCTGTGCAGTTTAATAAAGTGTGCTTAAATATAAAGAATATTTTTGTGAAATAAACTTAGTATAGCTCTCTCAGTTATATTCATTCATATAATTTGGATACACAAAATTGCCAAAAATTATTTGCGCTCATGTAAGGTTTACTGTACTTGTCCTTGAGGGAACATGAAAAAAATGTTGTGGCCACACAATAGTATATTATGCATACTGCTGTTTCACACAAGATAGTGACTTGTGCACATAACATACACATCTTGTTTTGTACACTATGTATCTTGTGACCACATAATAAGGTCTTACAAAAACCCATAGAGCAATGTTGAAAATAAAAATTGTGTTTAAATGAGATACTGCTGCATGTATATAATATAACAGATTGTTATAAACTAGGTGGTAATGCGTTAAAACTAACACAATAATTACTGCATTTAAATGAGTCAATATTGCATTTAAACTCAACAGCAATGCAATAAAAAATAAGCTATACATGTGTTTGGTTCATGGCACATAATCATTAAGCACCTAAGTACAGTGAATAGCTTTAAACTGAATATTTAATAGAACACATTTCATCACAGTTTTTTTGATTGCTTTGATGAAATTCACACATCAGAAATGTCATTCTCCTCACTCTTAATGTAGCTGTGAAATCAGTACCTCACTTTCCCACACATGTTAGCATCTCTCATTGTGTTTGTACAAACTGCCATTGTGTCTACACAATAAATCCATAAATATTTGGACAGAGACAGCCTTTTTCTAATTTTGGTTCTGTGCATTACCACAGTGAATTTTAAATGAAACAACTCAGATGCAGTTGAAGTGCAGACTTTCAGCTTTAATTCAGTGGGGTGAACAAAAAGATTGCATAAAATGTGAGGCAACTAAAGCATTTTTTTAACACAATCCCTTCATTTCAGGGGCTCAAAAGTAATTGGACAATTGACTCAAAGGCTATTTCATAGGCAGGTGTGAGCAAGTCCGCGTTATGTCATTATCAATTAAGCAGATAAAAGGCCTGGAGTTGATCTGAGGTGTGGTGCTTGCATGTGGAAGATTTTGCTGTGAACAGACAACATATGGTCAAAGGAGCTCTCCATGCAGGTGAAAGAAGCCATCCTTAAGCTGCGAAAGCAGAAAAAACCCATCCGAGAAATTGCTCCAATATTACGAGTGGCAAAATCTACAGTTTAGAACATCCTGAGAAAGAAAGCAAGCACTGGTGAACTCAGCAATACAAAAAGACTTGGACGTCCACAGAAGACAACAGTGGTGGATGATCGCAGAACCATTTCCATCATTACCCCTTCACAACAGCCAACCAAGTGATCAACACTCTCCAGGGGGTTGGCGTATCGATATCCAAGTCTACCATAAAGAAAAGACTGCATGGAAGTAAATACAGAGGGTGCACTGCAAGGTGCAAGCCACTCATAAGCCTCAAGAATAGAAAGGCTAGATTGGACTTTGCTAAAGAACATCTAAAAAGCCAGCACAGTTCTGGAAAAAATATTCTTTGGACAGATGAAACCAAGATCAACCTCTACCAGAATGATGGCAAGAAAAAAGTATGGAGAAGGCGTGGAACAGCTCATTATCCAAAGCATAGCACATCATCTGTAAAACACGGTGGAGGCAGTGTGATGGCTTGGGCGTGCATGGCTGCCAGTGGCACTGGGACACTAGTGTTTATTGAGGATGTGACACAGGAAGAAGCAGCCGAACGAATTCTGAGGTGTTCAGATACATACTGTCTGCTCAATTCCAGCTAAATGCAGTCAAATTGATTGGGCGGCGTTTCATGATACAGATGGACAATGACCCAAAACATACAGCCAAAGCAACCCAGGAGTTTATTAAATCAAAGAAGTGGAAAAATCTTGAATGGCCAAGTCAGTCACCTGATCTTAACCCAACTGAGCATGCATTTCACTTGTTGAAGACTAAACTTCGGACAGAAAGGCCCACAAACAAACAGCAACTGAAAGCCGGTGCAGTAAAGGCCTGGTAGAGCATTAAAAAGGAGGAAACCCAGCATCTGGTGATGTCCGTGAGTTCAAGACTTCAGGCTGTCATTGCCAGCAAAGGGTTTTCAACCAAGTATTAGAAATAAACATTTTATTTCCAGTTATTTAATTTGTCCAATTACTTTTGAGCCCCTGAAATAAAGGGATTGTGTTAAAAAAATGCTTTAGTTGCCTCACATTTTATGCAATCTTTTTGTTCACCCCACTGAATTAAAGCTGAAAGTCTGCACTTCAACTGCATCTGAGTTGTTTCATTTAAAATTCATTGTGGTAATGAACATAACCAAAATTAGAAAAAAGTTGTCTCTCTCCAAATATTTATGGACCTAACTGTATTTCACTACTAAAGACATTTTGTCATTGTGTTGATGCATTTCTCATCTGACTTCAACAACTCATGAAAAAAGTTTCTATGTTTGTCAACAAGAACCACAGACCACTCACCCATCTTTAAGGTGTTCTGCATTGCATTAGTGTTTTCAATAAAAATAACCTTAAATTTTCTTCAGATACAGTATGTATGGAAGAGCAAGGCCAAGTCACACATGGTCAGGAACAGTAGTAAAATTCAATTGAATATTCACAATGCGGCAGCCATTGGGCAATGCAACAAAGACCAGCTCCTTCACTTCTTAGGCTCTTGAATGCCCTCATTGCAGAGGATGAAAGAGGGATTGTGAGGGCCAACACACCATATCATGTGGTGATTTGGGACAATGTAAGTTAACACCACTTCAACCATGTGAGGGAATGGTTTGAAACCCACGAACTCAGGATAATGGTGTTCTTGCCACCTTATTCACTATTCCTCAACTCAATTAAGGAATTTGTCTCTGCTTCATGATGGAAGGTGTATGATCGGCAGTACCAAAATCAGATGTTATTATTGGAGGCAGTGGATGCTGGCTGTGAGGACATCACATCCAAGGCTTGTCAGGCCTGTGTGCGGAATGCAAAAAGATGTTTTTCCTCTGTGTCTCTGAAGGGAAGACATCAGGCGTGATGTAAACACAATGATATGGCTTAATAGAGACGAAAGACATGGATGCCCTATGAGAGAGATTTCATATTTTGCACTTTATTGTAATTTTTAATTTATACAGTGTGAAGGACAGCCGGGTCCCATGCCCGGCAGGGACGCCCCTGCTGCTTATGTTCCGGGGGAGCCGCCATGGACAGTCCAGTACCTCCCCCGGGACGCTTGGTGGCAGCCTCCCTGGCTGACGGTGTTTTCCCAACCACCCGCAGGGCTTCATGGGAGATGGAGTCCTCCACAGCTTGGTTGGGGCCCGGCGTGGCCGCTAGGGGGAGCTGCCTGCTTCCCACAGCCCGGCTGGACGAGCCTGCAGCCCCACCCGGAAGTGCAATTAGGACCAGGTGGTTAATCACCTGGAATGCTTCCGGGTGGGCTATAAAAGGGCCCAGCCACCACCACTCGGTGAGCCAGAGTTGGGAGGAAGAAGGAGACAAATCTTGTCTGGGAGGAGTGGTGGAGCGAGGTGGAGAATTGTGGTTTGCTGTGAGTTTTGTGCTTTGGGACTGTGTTTGGGCTGTGTGGCGCGGGGAAGATGTGTCACACAGCTGAAGAAAAAATAAAAGTAATTGTACCTTTTTATACGTGCCTCCGTGTCTTTCTGTGTCGGGTCAGGCGCCTGTATAGCGCCTTTTCTACAACAGGTATATACATATATTCTCATATATATTGTCACACACATGCGCATGGGAGTCAGCCAAAAGGACAATTATACGCCAGGCCAGGGGGTGGCAAGGTGCACTAAACCTTCCTCTTTTATCTCTGCAGACCAGATACGGGAAATTCTACCCGAGTCCGAAGACATCATTTCCGGTTTAGGCCCAGAGGATGTCTCTTCCCTGACCGACCTAAAAAACTCGTTATCTTCGCTCCATTGATCAGTTCTGTTTTGGAGTCAACACCGTATTCATTTGTGTTCAAAATTTGCCTTTTGCAGCCAGGTTCAAGTATACAGGTGGCTGCCCCAAACCTTTTTCATGTGTCGAGGCTTTTCATTTCAGAATATGTAATGTGAATTTGCTGTACTGTATTTGGTTCTCTGTCCTAAGTTTGATTGCATATTTTTCTATGCATAGTTTCATATTTATCATTTTGCTTTTCTCAATTACAACAATTATATGTGTAAATTTACAAATAAACCATTAACATTTCATTTTTGTATCTGAACATTTTACTCTACGTTTTTTACGGTTTTCTTTTTCTAAAGTCATTGAGGTTTTGATTGAAGTATGAAGATATTTGGTGTCTTCAGTCTTAAAGCACTTTTGAGAGGATTGGATTCTGAAATGCTGAATTGATTGACTAACTTTGCATATTTTGACACATGTGAACGAGGTTTAGATTCTTTTAGTGGCTCTTGCACTAGTGTGGATCTGTGATAGGAAAGTCCTGAACTGTTCTGAGAACTGCATTAAGAGTGGTGAGAATAATGTTCATGCGTAAATTCCATCAAAACTGTAATTTCATGTCTAGTAACAATTAGCACTGTCAGTTTACAAATCCTAATTCTACTTTTATGTCACAGGATAAAATGGCATCCTCTTCAGTCTCTAAAAACAGGTTGTCCATGTCAGTCCGAGAGATGCAAACAATCTTCATATCTGGCCATGAATCTCTTGTCTCTATTTAAACCATGTTGTAACGTGTTAAATTGTAGCATGAGTTTAACTTGCCATTCTTTTCTCTCTTGCTGTGTTCTGAAGTTGCCCATAAGCACTGCGGCTTTAAAGTCCCTCTCACAGTGTCCATGGCTGTTGAGGTGAACTCCAACAGGAATATCTCTTTTGCCATGTTTAATGAGGAACCCATGTAAATTCATTCTCTGGCGGAACATTGCACCTTATAAGTATTTAGTGGTCCAACATCATGAGGTAGGTTATTTACTCTGTTGTCATTTAAATACTATATCTAACTCTATATTTATTGTTCTAGTATCAGAATGTAGTTTAAGTTAATTTGTTTTGGTTTCAACAGATGTTTTTTTCATATTTTTGATTCTTGTTTTCTTTTTTTCACATCTTCACGCCCCCCTTTTTGTTACTTCGCGCCCCCCTAGGGGGGCCTGCCCTACAGGTTGAGAACCACTGCTTTACTGTGACACTTGAAACTTGACTCAATATCTTCCCATTTTACTGATCACTGTTGACATGTTTCTGCAGCGGTATGAACACTGGCTGCTGCACCACCCAATCACATTGCTTCAACTTATCTATAGCAAACAGCTGAAATAAAGCTAAAATAACATTTGGTATTTCTGTATATTGTATTTTTAATTTAATCCGTATTTCCATGTTACTGTTACTGCATTGCATACAGTACACTCTTTTCTGCTTGGCTGTTTGATTGATCCCTTCATAGGACCAGCATACCCTTCTCCACATTTTCTTCTTGCCTTACACCCAGTGGTGCTACAATAATCACTGGCTCCTTGTGACCCTACCCTTGGTGGATTAAGCTTGCCCCTCAACACATGCAGGGTTAAATGTATACTTATAACATTTGTTCTACTCCTGCTTAATGTCTTTTTCACTAGCTGTCAGTCGACAGCCATAGCTTGCACGTGCGAAATGTTACACCAGTGGCAACAGGCAACCTCTTTGCAAAAAAGGTACTTCCGACAATTCATTCTTTTTGATTGATGAGAATAAGTTCCCTTAGTAACGCAATAACACATACATGTTTTTTTTTAAGTAGCACAGATATTTTTTACTGTAATATATTAGTTTTGTATTACTCATTACTTTAAGAAATAATCTGACTACACTCACATTGACCCCCAAACACCGCCTGCACAATACCATTCCAAAGGTAAACATTGGTAGTGGCAGCACCATGAGTTGTTTGTCAGTGGCAGGAACTTGGAGACTAGACAGGATTGAGTGAAAGCTGAATGGAGCAAAGTACTGAGATATCCTTAACATGTTCACTGCCAACTATACGTTGGGAGAATTTTCTGTTCTGTGTGCCAACTACTTGATCATTGCAAATAAAACATATTCTAATTGTGAGTTTTTATCAATAACAAAATTCATTGAATTAGTATGTTAAGATAATGGCCTGATTTTACATTGATATCAGGAACAAATTTACCTGTTGTTAACATGTTAATGAAAACCTGCACTAGAGCTCTCTGGACCTCAAACTGGGCTGCGGGCTTGACTTCCAATAGGACAATGACGCTAAACACAAGCAAAGAGAAAGTCGAACTTGAACCTAATTGAGTATCTCTGTCCAGACCAAAGCTGTCCACCAATGGTCTCCATCCAACCTGCAAGAGCTTGAGAGGAAATGTAGAGAGGAACAGCAGAAAATCCCCAAATCCAGGTGTACAAATCTTATCACAACATACTCAAGAAGACTCCAGGCCATACTGAGTAAAGATTTCTAAATGCTTGTGGCAATGTGAAGATTCAGCTTTGTAATTTTTACAGATTTTGCAAAAATTCCTAAAAGCCTATGTTTGCTTTGTCATTCTGGGGTACTGAGTTGAATTAAAGTGAGTGTTATGTCATTTTCTAACCCACCTAAATCTGACAAGGGTTGTGGAGGGGGCATGGAGCCTATCCCAGCTAGCACTCGGCACAAGGCACCAGACAAATTTAGCATCACCAATTCATCTAAACTGCATGTCTTTGGACAGTGGGATGAAACCCGTACAGACAAGAAAGGAGAACATCCAAACTCAAAACAGGGAGAAACCGGGACGCAGATCCTGGTCTCCTTATTGCGAGGCAGCAGTGTTGCCAACTGTGCCACTCACTTGTTTACATTTCTTTTGAAATATAAAGTTAAATGAATTTTAGAAAAAAATAAGTAAAATGTAATTGGTTTTTTTTTCCATAATTGCCCAGGGCACAGCTGCATGAGTAACTATATACAAACGCTAATTGCTCATGTGATGAACATCTGCATGCAGCATTATAATTTTTTTCCATTAAAAGATAGCACGTTGTGAGGAGGAACATGCAAACATCCCACAGAAACAGAAGCATCAGCAATTAAAGCAAAAATGAAACGAGTCAAAGATGGTCACCATCTTCATCAGTCTGAACAAAACTATAAAGCAAAAGCTTTAAATCATCCACAACTTCCCTACAAGGCAGCAGCTGTGCTCCTGTCACTACTATAGAATGGTTTGCCGCCTTTGACCCAATTCAACCTCTGTTTTGCTTTCCAAATGAATCAACATCAAGCCTCCCATCACCACAGTTTTTGCAAAGTAATCCAACCAAATTCCAGAAGCTATTGTGACACCTTCTTGAGGGCACATGGCACTCCATTTCTTAGAGAAATGAAATGCCAAACTCTCATCTTTTTGATTTTTATTTCTGGCAGTTTGAAAAAAAGTCTTGAACACAGAAGATTGATCTCCAATGCAAATGACATGATTCAATGACAGAAAATAATTATTTTTCAGGACGTGTGTGTTTGTTTGTGTGTGGTGTAGGCCCAGCCGGGACGCCTCTATGCTGGAAGGACTGGGGGAGGGAGCAAATCCAGAGTATTACCTCCCCCAGAGCACTAGGTGGCAGCCCCCCGGGTTGCAGTGGTGCCTCAGACTCCCGCATGGCTCCATGGGAGTTGGAGCGTGATACAGCCCTGTTGGGTTCCGTGGGTGCTGCCAGGGTGGGCCTGCAGCTGCTGCTGAGTCCTTATAGGCAGCTCTTCCACCACACCCGGAAGTGCTGCCGGAAGTAGGTCATCAAGTACCTGGATCACTTCCGGGTGCCTTATAAAAGGAGCCAGCAGCCAGTACTCCGGTAGCCAGAGAGGAAAACAAAGCTTGCTAGGATGAGTAGAGGAAGAGAGAAAGAAGAAGAGTTTTGTGCTGTGCTTTTGAATTGTGCTCAACTTTTGGGAAACGGGGAAGGCGTTTCCCATTAGGGAAAAGAAAAATAAAAATCCTGTGTGCTCATACTTGTGCCTCTGCTTCTGTCTGTGTCGGGTTTGGGTGGCAGGAGCTCCCTCTGCAGGCCACAGATGAAATAAGTTCAAAGCAAGTTTAAATTAAGCAATTACAGCATTAATTTAACCTTATTAGACTGTATTCGGAAACATCCATCCATCCATTCATTTCCTAAACCTGTTATTTCTGGAATAGGGTCACAGGGAAGCTGGAGCCAACAGTCTCTGGACAGGGTGGAAGTCCATCACAGGGCAAGCACACACACACACACACACATTCTAGACTCTTAACAGTAATGGTTCTTTAATGACATTTTATGGTTCTTTACTGTGTTATGGCATTCTTTGTAGAACCATTGCTTGACAAAGTACCATTTCATTGTAAGAAGGATTCTTTGTATATGAAGTTGGTTCTTTCTGCTTTGGAAAACTTTCTAACACATAGAAAAAAGTGAAATCTTTTATGTATGATACACTTACTAGCAGGGCACTAATACAGTACCAAAACCTGCACTTGTAGGTGCAAGAGCCCTTTTAAATTCATGACCCATTGGTAATTCACAAATCTGTTCCAGTCTATTCATGGGTTATTTATTGTTTGGCGCCTGTTACAGGTCTAAATAGATAAGGGTTCTTTCTGGAACCTTCATGTAGATGGGACTTTTAGGAATTCAAAATAGCTCCACTATGGCATCGTTCTAAAGTACCACTTGGGCACCTTTATTTTTAAAAGTGTAGGGTGAATTTACCAATACCATTTCACCTAACCTGCATGTCTTTGGACTTTGGGAGCACCTGGAAGAAGTCCATGTGAACATGGGAAGAGCATGCAAGTAATTGGTTCATCTATGCACTGCATTAAATGTTAAGGTAACACTAGAAATTTTGCTTCATAATATTGAGCTGATCAGGTAAAAACATTTCCTGAACCTTCTAAAGGAGCAGATTCACACTGCTGAAAATGCAATGCTTATTTTTTTGTACTTGTTTGCAAGGGCCATGTTTGACATTTAGGCAAAAAGGCAGGGCATAGAAACCGCAAAAAGTAATGGAATTTTGTAGAGCCAACCCCACACCGCTACACATTTACATCATATTTCAAGTCAAATATCACAGATTGTTCAGAATGTAAATTTACAATATGAAGTAAACCTTGCCTACATTAAAGAAATTATGAAAAAAGTACACAAGTACTGTTAATCAGATTTAAAAAACAGAAAGCTTTGCTTTTTTTAGCTTGTTTGTTTATTGCAATTGTGGCAAAATAAATGATTTGTTATTATTTTAACCAGTTACAAAATGTAGAAATGGAGGACCTTTTGGGTGCATTTGGTAACTGTGTTAACTGTTTTGAAATTTGGAGCACTTTTAATCTTTTATATATTTTACCAAAGAGAAAGATATCTCATTTTTGTTTATTAAATATTTTACAACAGAGCTGTGTGTGACATTTGATTGAGGTTTGCTCAAACCACTGCTGCGCTATTCCAGGTATAAGTGCCTGACAAAGCAACACTCTAGTTTCAATGGCTCATGCTGACTACTGAGGATCTATTTGTCGACTGGCTGACAGAGATGTAAAAGTGGAAAATACAGTATGCAAAATATCCAAGCTAAAATAAACTCTTTCAAGTTAAAGCTGAAACAGTAAACTAATCTTAGATTGAAGTCATACAGAATGCTTCCCTGTTTCTAACCCAACATCCAAACTAAATCTTAAGGTATGTATTTGCATTTCTAGGGTTTGTTAACACTTATTTTCCATGTAAAATCAAATTATTTCTGAATTAACTCTAGGTTACAAGAACTATTTTAATAAAGCAATAATGTCAAAAGAATTTAAATGAAAAAATGGCAGTGAAGATGAGGCTGTAACCTGTTAAGCACCATATTAAAGATATGGTTCATAACAAGAGGTCATTACCACTATTGGCATCCATTGGAATAAATCTTTTACTCAGAAGCTACACTAGAGCTAACCAAACAGCAGCACAAAAATACAACCAATCAATAAACACAATAAATGCTTTGACTATCACAGCAGATGGTACAGGCATAAAATAGAAATATATTAATCAACTATTATTCATTTCAATGCTATGCTCTATAATGATTACATATTTAACATGAGAATAGGGCATCAGCATGCAGACAAAACCTGTATGTCCAGTATAAGCTGTACAAATGCTGTGGTAGGTGCGAGATGCGCACACAGACAACAAAACATGGTATGAAGAGTTCCCTCGGTGTGTGTTCAGTTTAACTTGTCCAATAACAGGCAGGGCCCATAAAAAAGGTTTCAAGAATTTGTATCCCTTAGACTTGAAAAATATGCAAAAAAAAGCATGACTTCGGAACTCACCTAAATAGGCAAGATGGTGGATATATATGTTGGAGACAGGAAGAGCTGGGATCTGGTGAGACCTGAACCAGAAATGATATCATTGGGAGGAGGGATTTTGGTAGGTGGAAATGTTGTCATTAGGAGGAGGGTTCTGTTCAGGGTCTGCAGAAGAAAAAGAGGAGAGAGAATTACTGGACATTGCTACCCTTGGCTCCGCTGAGAAACATTTATTTTTGAGCCCATAAACTGTCTCCTAATCGAACATACATGACACTTGCTTAGAATTGTACATGCCCATGTCATCCATGGTGATCAAACATGACACTTGTGATTCAGTCTGACTGTGCAGGGTGCCTCCTTTGCAGCTAAAACTAGCCCAATACCTGTTTTCACCACTTGGTAGCTGCATTCTTTATCAAATCACCATCAGAGAATGAAAAGAAAACTAAGCGCCATTATGAACAATGATGCACATCCTCTGTTTGACGCACTAACACTGAGTTCTTTCAGCTAACAAACTATTCAACAGAAGTGTGTCAAGAAACACTAGTTTATACCAACAGAGATACTCCTGCATAATGCCTCACCGGGCCTGGGATAACTAAGTCAGGCGTTTTCTTTTCTTCTGTTTAAAAATTTCTTTCTTTTTAGTTATTATGATGTGTATTTAGAAGTGAAGAGGGCACAATCAACATACATGTCTCGGAAGGCAACAGTTTTAGGGAGCCAAAATGTTTCCAGGGCATGATCCAACCTGCGAACGTTGTAACCAAGCCCCAGCCTCACTGGGTCACACGTTCTGGGCCTGCACCAAATTAACATTATTCTGGACAAAAATTTTTAATTACATTTCAGACAGCCTTGGACTCACAATCCCTCCTAACCCATTAACAGCTGTGTTTGGTGTTCTTCCAGAGGGGCTTAAAGTGGAGAAAGACAAACAAATTGTGATTGCATTCACTACACTTTTGGCACGCAGACTGATTCTGATAAACTGGAAGAACCCAAACTCTCCTCTTTTAAGTCAGTGGGAAACCGATGTGTTATATAATTTGAAATTGGAAAAAATCAAATACTCAGTTAGAGGATCCGTACAGACTTTTTTCAAAACATGGCAGGATCTAATCAGTAATATTTTAAAATAAGTTCATAAAGCACAGAGAATTTATTAATTTAGGTATGTTTACAAGCCTTAAATTTTACGCCGTTTGGCTTGCTCTCTCTCTCACGGGTGGGGATAGATCTGTTCTTAACTCAATTTTTCTTTTTGTAAAAACTTGATTGCTTTGTATGGATTGTAATAAAATTAATAAAAATAAAAAAAAAATAATAAAAATTTCTTTCTTTTTAGTCATTATGATGTGTATTTAGAAGTGAAGAGGGCACGATCAACATACATGTCTCGGAAGGCAACAGTTTTAGGGAGCAATGGACAGCAATTACATGACCAGCAAGCAGCACACGATCTGTGAAAAGAATACACTGAGATGTTACATGAAAGTGAACATCAGAATTTTCCGGTGGTCTCTGGAACAGAAGCAGATATTCTGGAAGAAGAAGTCACATAGGTAATGAAACAATTAGCAAACCGAAAAGCCCCAGGAATCAATGGCATATAAGCAGACCTGATCAAGCCCATACCAGCAGTAGCATTAACGGTGTTATATCAACGCATATGGAGCAAGTGTGAGTGGCCAAAAGAATGGAAAAGACCAGTATTCATCGCAATTCCAAAGAATGGAGATATGAAGGATTGTTTGAATTACCGCGCCATAGACCTGATACCACAATGCAAGCAAAATTCTTCTGAAGATCATTCAACAATGCGTGAGTACAGCCGTCAACAGAGAAATACCAGATATGCAAACTGGCAGAGGCATCAACCTTCAATGGGTTATGGAAAAAAAACAGGAAATATCAGAAAGACCTCTACATTTGTTTCATGGTTTTTTCAAAGGCATTTGATATTCTTAAGCACAACAGGCTCTGGACCTACCTGAAGGAAATGGGCACACCACCATACCTGACTGAGCTCATACGATTTCTCTATCAAGATCAAGAAGCTACAATCCAAACACCATATGTTCACAATGAGTGGTTCAAAATTGAAAAGAGCACACTCCCAGGATGCATCCTGTCACCAGCAGTTTTCAACATGTAGGCAGAAGTTATCTTGTAGCGAATAGGCCTGGATGAGTCGAAGACTGAAAAATAGGCAGCAAAAACATCAACAATCTCCGATAAGCTGATGATACCACCCTGATGGATGAAAACATTAAGAATCTCAAACATCTGATCATGAAAGTCAAAGAAGAAAGTAAGAAGGTTGGACTGTACCTATATCAAGAAGACAAATATCATGACAACAGCAAAAAATGTGAGTGTCAATATCAAGATCAATAATGAAGAAATGGAAGTGGGGGAAGATTTCATCTTTCTTGGCTCTAAAATTGATTGCGATGGTGACTGCACCCCGGAGATCAAGAGGTGACTTGCACTTGGATGTAATACAATGGTCAGTATGAACAATGTATGGAGGAGCAAATGATCAGCCTGGCAACTAAATGTAGTGTAGTCTTTTTCCCAATAACAACATACTGTATGGCTGCAAAACCTGGATGCTGAGAAATGCATAAGGGTAAAGAATCAATGGTTTTGAGCTGTAGTGCTGGAGACTTCTGCTACACATTCCGTGGACAGCCAGAATAATGAACGAAGCAGTTCTAGAAAAAAAAACAAAATTCTCACTGGAGGCCAAGACAACAAAGCAAAAGCTCTCCTACTTTGGTCACATCATTAGGAGAAAGTTACTTGAGAAGGATGTAATGCTTGGAATGGTCAGTGGCAAAAGTTGAAGAGGCCACCCAAGAACTCACTGGCTAGATACCATCAGTAAAGATACCGGACTGAACAGAATTGAAAGAATCTATGAGAGATTGAAAGGCATGTAGAGCATTGATCCATAGAGTGGCCAAAAGTCATACTCAATGGAATGGATAAACGGTAATGGTTTAGACCAAAGTGTGCGGTATATTTATTTTTTTTATTTACTCATTTATCTACTTATTTATTATTTACTTATTTAAAGAGCTTCTGTAAAAAGCCAAATTTTCTCTGGGGGTAAATTAAGTTGTATCTAATTTAATCGGTGTGGAGGACTAAAATAATGGATTGGGTGAGAGAGCCTTTTCTAGTCTTGTCTGTAATAAATGTTAAAGAGTGCTTTAATGCACTTTCAATTATTTGTACTGTAATTTTTAATAAGAGATGTCCTTTGTGTAATTATCAGTAATGTACTTTAACAAATTTTCACGAACGGACAAGCTTCCACTTCACTTAACACTGAGTTACTGTCAATGCCAAATTGCCAATCTGGACAAGAAAAGTAATCATGGTCAATAGAAATGGACCTTTCAATAAAAAACATTTATGACTCAAAATCACTGGAAAATAAGATCTTAGTGAATTTAAGACATTGACTTCATTTAGATAATCTTACCGAATCAGGGACAGTGAGAAATGCCCAATGACTTAATCTAACTAGTCCATGAATTATCCCAACAAAATTAAACTGGGCTAATTTTTCTTTGTCGTAGGAGTGGGATCTTTGTGCATGAAAGCTGAAAACCAGTAATAAAACTGGAAGTTAGGTAGAGCCATGCCACCTTCTGCCTTTTGTCTTTGTAGGGTCGCTCTTTTGATGCGTGGATGTTTTGAATTCCAAAAAAATGAGGTTATTGTTGAATCTAATTGCTTAAAGAATGATTTATTAATGTATATTGGGATGTTTTGAAATAAAAAAAAGAAGCTTAGGAAGAATATTCATCTTAACAGTGTTAATTCTTCCAGCTAGTGTAAGATGAAGGGTTGACCATCTATGCAAGTCTTGTTTAATTTTTTCCATGCAGACGACGAAATTTTGTTGATATAGAGCTTTATGTTTACTTGTGATGTTTACCCCGAGGTATTTAAACTGTTCTGCAATGATAAAAGGTAGGGTGTCTAATCTAATATTATATGCTTGAGAATTCACTGGAAAGAGTACACTTTTATTCAGATTAATTCTGAGACCAGAGATCTTTTGAAATTCTGTGAGTGCTGCTAAGACTGCAGGCACAGAATTTTCTGGGTCCGATATATACAGTACCATGTCATCTGCATATAATGAGATTTTCTGTTCCAGTCCTTCTCTGCTAATCCCCTTTATCTGATCAGTATTTCGACAATGTATTGCCAGTGGTTCAATGGCAATGCAAACAGCAGTGGTGACAAGGGCATCCTTGTCTAGTGCCACGCTCTAGTTTAAAGTAGTCTGAGCAAATGTTGTTGATGCAAACTGAAGCTTCTGGGTTAGTATACAGTAATTTAATCCATGCACAAATGTTCGGGCCAAACCCAAACTTCTCCAATGTAGTAAAAGGTATTTCCATTCAATCATGTCAATGCTTTTTCTGCATCCAATGATAATAATATTTCTGGGGTGTTTGATTTAGTTGGTGAGTATATTACATTAAACAGGCGTCAAGATTTGAAGATAAGTGTCGGCCCCTAATAAATCCAGTTTGGTCTTGTGATATTACGAGGGAGCACTTTCTCCATCCTTCTAGCTATGATTTTAGAGAGTATTTTAACGTCATTATTCAGAAGTGAAATTGGTCTGTATGATGCACATTGTAATAAGTCCTTATTTTGTTTTGGAAAGACAGTGATTAGTGCTTGGCGAAAGGTTTGTGGAAGAGATTGGTTATCTCTGGCTTCTGTAAATGTTGCTAATAGGAGGGAGCTAGCTGAGCGAGAATTTCTTGTAAAACTCTGCAGGGTAGCCATCAGGGCCTGCTGCTTTTCCACCTTGGAGTGACTTTATAGCATCTAGTAATTCTGATAATGCCAGAGGTTTATCAAGTTCCTCCACACTAAAGCGTCTATTTGTGGTATCTGTAATGTATCCAGAAATGCATTAGATTGTGTATTGTCTTCTTTAAACTCAGTAGTATATAGGGATTTATAGTAGTCTCTGAAAGTGTGCATTATATTTTTGTGTTCGATGATTTTATCTCCATTCGTGTTAGTAATTACCGAGATTGCATTGCGCACTTCTTGCTTGTGAATTTGTTAGCTAAAAGCTTATTAGCTTTCTCCCATGTTCATAGTAATGATGTCTGGATTTGTAAATTAGTTGTTCAGTTTCTTTAGTTGTCAAGAGGTTTAATTCTGAATGTAGAGCCTGCCTCCTCCTATGTAGAGTCTCGCTTGGTAGTCTGGCATGTTCTTCATCTATTTTAGTAATTTCGCTTTTATCTCTGCTACTTTCTTGGCTTCGATTTATTTCTGTGGGAAAGATATGAGATAATCTGTCCTCTTAAGAAGGCCTTAAGAGTTTCCCAGAGAATTCCTGCAGAGATCTCGGGGGATGTATTTGTCTCTAGAAAGAATTTGATTTGTTTGGATATAAATTCAGTACAATTCTCGTCAGCTAATAGAAGCGGGTTGAGGCGCCATCTGCGGGTGAGTGTGTGGGGCTTAGTAATTTTAACTCCAAGATCATAGGTGCATGGTCAGAAATAACAATAGCATCGTATTTACAAGATTTAATCTTAGGCAAGAAGTTATTATCTATAAAGAAGTAATCAATCCTTGAGTAGCAATGATGTACTGGTGAGTAGAAAGAATATGTTCTTGAATTTGGGTTTAAAAACCTCCAGGGATCTGATAAGTTGTGATCAGTTATAAACTTTGTAATTATCTTTGCAGTGTTAGATACTGTTCCCCCTGTGGAGGAAGTCCTATCTAAAAGTGGATTTAAAACACAATTAAAGTCCCCAGCCATTATAACTTTATGAGTGTTCAGATTGGGAATGGATGCAAATAAATTTTGTATAAATTCCTTATCATCAACATTAGGTGCATAAACATTTATCAAAATCATTTTACAGTTAGATAAGTCTCCCATGACCATTACATATCTCCCTTCAGGATCCAATACTACATCTGATGCTACAAATGGTACTGTTCTATGTATGAGAATTCCCACACCTCTAGTTTTCTTTGTAAAACTAGAATGGAACATTTGGCCAGTCCATTCTTTTTGCAGCCGGAACTGATCCTTGCTTAGTAAGTGGGTTTCCTGTAAAAATACTATTTTAGCATTTAGACCTGTTAGGTGAGAGAGTACTTTCTTTCTCTTTAATTCGTGATTCAGGCCTTTAACATTCCAGCTTACAAAGTTAACTGTCCCATCATGGAGACACTGATTCTGAGTTTTTGATGTCATTTTATAGTCTTAACTGGAAGTGAGACATCTTTGGTCTTAATTTCCTATTTCCCCTAGAGTTGTTGCCATGCAGCTTATTATTATGTTGGTAGTAATAATTATAAAGATTGTGAGGATAGATTAGGTATAGATCAGGCCTGCTCTCTTTCTCTCCCCCCCTTAACCCCCCACCCTCCCTCTTTGCCTCCCCAAGTGAGGCTAAAACCTTGTTGACTTGTTGTCACTTCTGGTCTCACCTCTGATGATGTCACTTCCGGTCCTGCTTCTGATGGCGTTACTTCCACTTCCTGCCCTGATGATCCTACACTGGCCTTTAAAGCCATTTTGAATCAATATTGCAGTTTTGTTTTGGACTCAGTCTGGTGAACAATTCACAACCTTTAAAATACCTTTTTGCAGCCAAGGCACATTATACGGGTGGCTGCCCCAAACCTTTATGATGTCTAAGTTTCATTCTGGTCACAATGTCTTGTTTACAGGTGTGGCAAGTTCAGATGCAGTCTTGTCCCTGTTTTTTCGTTGATAAAACATGAGGCATCAGGCAGATGAGTTTCTCTTCTGGCTGCAAGGTTCCAAAACACCCCCCACTCCTTATTCCTTGTAGCTGCACTATGTGCATTATACTTCAAGTGAAAGCTCATTGGTTGTCAGCTGTCATGCACACGGGGCCCGCCCCTATGATTTAAGACAGAATTGATTTTGTCAGAGAGAGGTGCAGGCTGGTTGGATTGAGTCACTCTGTATGTCATGCTACACCACTGCCCCAGACTTACTAAGATCATGTAAATAAAGTCTACTACTAGAACAGTTGTGTAATGTGACATGTTTTTAAACAATATTTTTACCAAGAAATGCAGCATTTATAAATATCCAAACAGCATTCAGAATTTGTGTTTTAGACAAGCTTTAAACTAAACATAGTTATTAAGCTTACAGTAGTCTTTAAGCACAGAATAAAAACGAAAGGTGAGCTTTCAGGTTTGATTATAACCTTAAACTCTCACAAAATTAATATGTTCCACATGAATGCTAGATTTTAAATTTTGCATGATGAATGTTCATTATTTATGTTTCTATGACAGTATTGAAATAATTACTGTCGGCTTGAGCATAATAATTTAATCTTCTGTTACACCAAGCGCAGGTGTGGACGTTGATTTTGCTGCTTTAAGGAGGTTTGTGTATCCATAGATCTCTTGCTCCACCGTGTGGTTGCAAATGCCATAGACGTATGATACATAAAATTTATTAAAACATCTCGTCAACCATGTAAAAAGGTCAGCAAATACATAACAGATACATAGATTTAACACACAACAATGACAGCATAATTCAGGTAATTTATTTTATATGAAATATTAAATACTTTTTTCATTATCTCTCCTGTCTCAGGAGCTTTTATAAATGACAGCAGAAGCAAATTTCAGATTTTTAAACACACAGGTAAGCCTGGTTGGGATATCCAGTTTCTTGAAATATAACTGGACAGTAACTGTTAAGTCAAGTCAAAAGCAGCTTAGTGTTTCATGACAAAGGTGATGAATCCGTAATATTCTGCTTATTAAAAAGGTACATACCTGATCCATTTATGAGTCATTATTTTATACACAACTTGAGACACTGCTGTTAGGTGTCATTTGGTTAACAACTGTTGACATACTGAGAGATATAAAAATGACAAGGTGATATAAAAGACTGCATTTGTCTCTTCTTTGAAAAATATCACCTTACAATACTTTTTATCTTTCTCATGCCCAAAGCCCCCCTGGACCAGGAACTATGCTATTTAGAAACAGACTTTTAGCATAACTTTCATTATAAAAATGCTCAGGGCAATGTTTGAGCCAGAATTATCAAGCAACTATTTAAAGGAATTCAAAGGATTTCAGCTTTCCTAAATCTGTTAGCTGATGGATATGATCCTGCCCTACCAGAGAAGAAGGGAAGACTTTGGATGAAGTTATCTAACTTTGTGCAGAAGAGCTCACTCTGGATGGGTTCGTTCATTCATACTACATAAGAGGCTTTGCACAACATTCTCCACACAGAGCTGAAACAAGCAAGAAAATGTACACGTGGCGAAACGTTCAGGTGTGTCTGGAGACGTAGCCGCTTGATTTCAAAAGTCAGAGCATTTTAATTGCTTTTATTTATTTCATCAATGGGCAGTTGCCAAATTTTTGTTTTCTAAATATTTTTAAAAGTGAATCATGTAAAAAGATATAATAGTGATAACAGAATACAGTTACATGCTTGAGTAGACCACATTAAATACTTCACAGCTCTGAAAGATTGTGGTGGATTAATAGCTTCATTGACAGCAGATTCCACTTCAAGTGATGTAAAAATGGCCAGTGACTGATTTCCTGCTGTTAGCTGTTTTTTGTGGTGGCTCTATGACTAATTGCAGTGTGAACTTCTTAAACATACCATTTTTTGATGAAATACACTGTGGAGTATTAAAATCTCTGTTCAGGTGTCAAGGTATAACTGTTGGCTGCTTTGGCCCATGATGGAGAGAAGATCTGGAGCTCTGCAGATAAATTATGAAATCAGAGACTTACTGAATCATTGTCATGTTATAATGTGTAGATAATGCAAGGTTAAAGGTTTGGTGGTTTTTAAGTTGCTAATGCATTTCACTTTGGAATTAAGAGAAAAGGTGTGTAAGAACAAATATTTAAAATCTTAAAATCATAATTTATGGTTGAGCAGGGGTTAAAATTTTTGACAATACCCTTTCATTGGTGAAAAAATTAGTTCTGTTTTTAACATTTGTAAGAAAGTACACTTTTACATGCTTTTAAATATTGATATGGTTTATTTAGGAATAATAGGAGTAAATGAAAAACAAAGTGTTCATTATAAGCCCATGAAAACTTTAAAAGCCAGTCACAAGTGTGGGGTTTATTTTAATGGTTTCCTGTCAGCTGTATGTTGTGAATACTTCACTATTATTATTATTATTATTATTATTA
The DNA here is from genome assembly GCF_016835505.1 of Polypterus senegalus. Classification (NCBI taxonomy): domain Eukaryota; kingdom Metazoa; phylum Chordata; class Cladistia; order Polypteriformes; family Polypteridae; genus Polypterus; species Polypterus senegalus. The sequence continues at coordinate 45,744,406 of NC_053156.1, read as the reverse complement.
TTATTATTATTATTATTATTATTATTATTATCCCTTACAAGAAAATTAATTTTTGAAGGATGAATTCCTTTATGAAATTATGACACCATTTAATGAAATAATTTTATGAGGGAAAGGGCGTTTGTAGTAATAAAGATGAACATTTTTGCACCAAATATTTAACTTATAACAACTCAGTTGACAGCCTCTTCTAAATGGTTATTACTTCAGCTTTATCCATTCGCTTTCCGTAGCAATATAATGATAAGGCAGTTAACTAAGCGGACGGAAGTAGAATGCCGCACGAGACAGAATGCGGTAAACCGAAGGCGAGGACACATGAGAGCGCACGTACGGACGCGTCTATTTATGTATGTATGTATGTATGTCTGTATGTATGTATGCGTCTATTTATGTATGTATGTATGTATATGTAAGTATGCGTCTATGTATGTATGTATGTATGTATGTATGTATGTACGTATGTTCGTATGTGTTAGTTTACTAATTTTTGGGTACAAGATGCGCTCCGGTTGGTGTGGACTGCTTATAATCACTCCTCCCGCGATTGAGCAAACAGCTGATCACCTTTTTTAAGGATCGCTTTAACATTTCTGTGTTTTTATTTAATGACAAGATAACTGTTGACAGTTCAGAAAAGTGTTAATCTGAAGTGCAATCGGCTCATTAACGTGACATAGGGCAATTGTTTCGGTTCCTTTAAGAAAATTCGTCTTTTTTTTCATTGTATGGACGCTCTGTCAGATCTTAAGGGGGAGTGATTTTTTACGGGAATCTGGGTTTTTCACTACACCTTGAATATAATATTTGAGTTAGAAAATGGACGGATTGGTCGTTTTCTACTCATTTAGAATTCTAATTTACAAACGTAAGTTGCTGCAGCACATTGTGAGGGATGCTGTTTGTAATTGTGTTCAATACAGTATTTAAAACGCTGCTTTATTTATAGTAGCCTTACAAGTAGCCAACTTCAGCCTCGTCAGTAAATATTTTCTTAGCTGTTTTTTAAAAACTTGTACGAGATGTACTTTCTTAACTAAAATATGGGAACCGTTTTTGTAAATGACTAAAATAGTAGGAAAAATAGTAGAAAATGTTTCTCCGCTCTAAAATGTGCGTGTGCTATTGAAACTTGAAATGACAGAAAAAGGAAAACGAATGAAGCGTTGTATTAAATAAATGAATAACTGAGCCAATGTTTTCTGTAAAATGAATCGTTTTGCGAACAATTTGCTATCATATAATATCGACAACGTAAATAATGCAGGCATCATTTATTCGGAGCTTTACTGTCTGTCTCCTCTTGCTCACATTTGCCCCATACTGTACTGAATTCAGAAGAATAAAAGAGCTCGAGTCTAAGTGCTCATCTCTAGAAAGAGCACGCCACCTCGTGGACATTAAAGATCAAGAGTTTACGACTTTGTAACACCAGAGCTGCATTTAAAGGATACGTTTGGTATTTTTCAAATCGAAATAATTTCTTCAAAACGATATATATGCATTTGCCACGTGAAATTGCTTCCTAAAGTTAAGGATTTGAAGAAATACAGAGCCTATGCTGGCATTTTATAACGGAAGTCATGGGGCATGGGGCTCAACCAGGAAACAAAAGCATAAAAATGCATCTGTTTTAGTAGTACGCAGTTGTGTACTGTTTGTCTTCCTCTGCAACAGCCTTTCACCCCAGGGTGTGGTTTCATTTCAAAAGACAAATTCACCCTAAACCTATCCTGCCAAGCACTTGTTATCATGTTGATTCATGATGTATTTATGTGAAACTCCTTCCATGAAGGTCACTGCTATCACACAAACAAAAAAGAAACAAATCCTTACCTCAAAAAAACAGCACCGGAAATATGCAATAAAATTATTTTCAGATCCCTTTTATTGTCATAAACATGTGTTGGAAAACGTTTTCCACTTTAAAGTGGACATATTTGTTAAATATTTAGGCTATTATTTTTCAGTGGTGCTCCATGCCCCATAGGTTACATTATAAAATGCTAGGACTGGGTATGTATAATTTAAAATTTGTAGAGTGCTTAACTTTAGAACACAATTTCACGTGGCAAATGCATATATACCATGCATGTAAAGAAATAATTTTGACTTGAAAAATACTGAACGTCTCCTCTAATAGTTTTTTAATTTCAAAGAGGCAAATTCTTAATCAACGTACTAGTACTCAGTTTTATGTCTGCAGGGCTGAGCCAAGCAGGCTGCTTGCTTTTAGAATCTAGAAAAATGTCTCCTTCTGTCCACACAGAATATGACTTGATTCACTATAATTCCCAGGTAATCAATAATACTGTACATTTTTGGATTACTACTCTAAACTCTTTATTGACACCTCTAGTATCCATCTGTCAAATATCAAATCATTGTTTAACAACCTTTTAATTCACAGTCGTGCAGAGGAAGAAGCTTCTTTTCTACATGCTCCCATTTCATTGGCTAAACTTAAAGAGGTGCTAGACTCTATGACCACAGGTAAGACCCCAGGGATAGACAGGATCCTACCAGATGTAATTTCTGCATTCTGGAAACATTTGTCCTTTCCCTTGTTTAAGGATGATTACTGAAGCCTCCTCTTTCATCCATCTAATCCTTAGAATTAATATGCCAGCTATTATCCATCCATCCATTATCCAAGCTGCTATATCCTATTCTACTTCTAAAACAAGGTAGGAACCGTGCACTTTGTCATTAACTGAGATATAAAATTATTAGCTAATATTCTGCCTTACAGCAAGACATTAGCAAATTCTGGTCAGTCTGGTTTCATATGCTCATGATTAGCCTCTGATAACATGCATAGACTTATGCATGTCATTGATTTGGCTCTCCCTTTCTAGCCCTGCTGCTCCTCTTTCCCTTTATGCTGAGAAGTCTTTTGAACACATGAATCGGCAAATCCTATGGCAAGTCATGGACAAAATGGGCATTGATTCAGGTTTTTTAAATCTTGACAAGACTTTTTATTCTTCCCGCTCTTCAGTCCTCTTCTCTAAATCTCGTGTCCCTTCCTTATTAGTAGGGGACTTAGGCAGAGCTGTCCTTTATCTCCATTACTCTTCAGGTTGACTTTTGAATGGCTTGCAATTGCTGTCTGTATTTCCCAGCTTTAGACCCCCATTAAAATCCAAGTTATATAGTATCCTTATATTCGGATGGTGTCCTCCTCTACTTAGTGTTGTCAAATGAGATAAATGCAAGAGTCCAAATGAAATGTTGGGATGCCAGCCCATTTACTTCAAACAATATAGTAAGCAAAATAACAGGTGCACAAAGGCCCAATAAAGAACAAAAAGGTATGATCAGCCATTGAATGAAGTTTAATAGGCTATTAAAAGCAGTCAGGCTTCAGGGTTGGAGCTCCATCAGCTGGGTTGCTTATCTCCTAAATGAGACACCTCCTTTTGGGAACAGGTCAGGTCAGGTCAGGTTGGGAAGCATGCACTGATGCAGTGCGTTGCCGCACCCACCACACAATCTCCCAGGTAGACATGTGCTCCAGAAATGACCATCTATCTGCCATGGCCAGGTGTTATGTAGGCGTCACCTTGAATTGGTCCAACAATGAGGACCCTGCTAGCTGGATCACCTTCAGGAAATTACGACCACATGGCCATAGTGCCATAACTGATGTTCCCTCACAATGCAGGTAACGTGCCTCATTCAGGACTCCCTGAACAGCTACTTGTTTGACACAAAATTAAATCAGTGGTAACCAAAGATTCCCCAAAAAGACACAGTACCGAAGCAGTCCAGTCTTTGTCTCAGGTCAGTGTGTAGCATCCATGATCGCAGCCAGAAAGCAAAACAGGAATCATCAGGAATTTAAAGATTTGGATCTTCGTCCTTTTTCACAGATATCAGGAGCACCACACACCCCTTTCCAGCAACCTCATGATCCCCCATACTCTCCTAATCTGTCTACTTATTTCATAGGAAGGGTTACCAGAGACATCAATGTCGCTGACAAGGTAAGTAAACCTCTTGACAAGGTTGACATTCTCACTGTAGACAGACTTGCTGCTGATGGCTGTGCCTAAGAGATCATTAAACGCCTGGATCTTGGTTTTTATTCAAGACACTTGCAAGCCCAGACAATCAGACTCCTCTCTCAGTCTATTCAGAGCCCCAATCAGAGCCTCCATTGACTCCGCGAAGGTCACAGTATTGTTGGCAAAGTCAAGATAAGTGAATCTTTCTTCACCAACAGATGCCACAGCTGCTGGACCCCACAATTCAGCCCAACATTCAGTCTATACAAGTATTGAAAAGAGTAGGAGCAAGGACTGCTCCGGTTGTTGGAAGGTGAGCAAATGATCACGGATTCTGTTAAGCTCACCCTAGTGAGGACCTTACCTGGCACCAAGAGCAGTGTTATCCCCCTGAAGTTGCCGCAATTCAGGCAATTACCTTTCCCTTTCCAGATGATGGCAAGTCCCATTTTCCAGTCAGTTAGTATGACGTCTGTCTCCCAGATGGAAGCAAAGATTGTTTGCAATGCCAGGAGGACAGCCTTACCACCAGCTTGGAGGAGCTCATCCTGGATACCACAGATACCTGCAGCTTTCCCTACCTTCAGCTGGTTCATCATCTGTGCAATCTTAGTGAGATTAGGTGGTTCACAGCTATTTGGAGGATCAGTCTAAAAGACAGTGGACTCAGAGATGTCCATCGTTTGATCAGCTTTAAAGAGCTGCTCAAAGTAGCCAGCCCAGCTGGTCACAACTGCAGCATCATGCATAAGAACTGACTGCAACTCTCCAAGGAACAGATTTGGATGTGCATAATGTTTTGATTCCCCTGTAAGAAGGACACATGACCATAGATAGTGTGTCACTTGCTCACAGATTCCTCTAACAAACGCCTCTTTGTTTGCCTTCAGAGGCCTTGTAGCCATCCTTCTCAGTTCCCACCAAGCCGTGCGATGCGACTCCTCTCAAAGATATCCATGGTTCCCTACAAGATGAAACACCTCCTTCTGGGAACACCAGAAAAAAACAACACAACCCTCAGCAACCTTCAGGGCCTTGTCACGTAAGGTCTCCCATAGCACATTAGGATTGGTAGTCACACCCAAATTTGCAAGTTCCTCACACAAACTGTGTGCAGAATTATTAAAAACAGCCTGTTCTTGGAGTCTGGCCAAATCCAGCCTCATTCTCCTTGTAGCTGAAAGCCTATTGAACCTAAGCTGGATCTACAGAGTAGCAAGCAACAAGTCTGTGGTTAGAATTTCAAACTTAACACTTCTATAGACCCTGCAGTTCTGTAGGAGCCTTAAGCATCTGCCCACCAGGTTGTGATCGACCTCCTTCACTGCACCACCAGTATTGGAGTACCAAGTCCAACAATGCAGCTCAGTGCTCTGGAACCAGGATCCAGTGATCCACAGCCCCTGACCTTTTGCAAAGTCAAGGAACATGGAGCTACATTCACCACGATTACCAGACCCATGGAGAAAGACACAATCCTCATAGCCAGCCCTGTCAGTGCCAGTGGTCTCATTGGAGTCACCCATGACCAGTGTCACTTCATGGGCACCCATCAACCCCCAACTGAAGTTGCAAATAGAATGTCTCCTTCACTGAGACATCACTCATTACAGTTCAAGCATACCCTGAGACAACAGACAAGGCACCTAGAGATAGCCTTAATCTTAGTCTCATAATACGTTCATTGAAAGGAGTGACATCAGACACCATCAGAAGGAGCCGATCCGCTACAGTAACAGCTGCTTCCTGACTATGACAGCCATCAGAGTGACAAAACCTATGCAAGATGCACCCACCTACAGAGATCTTGTTAGTCCCAGGTTTGCGCACCTCATAGAGTGCCACCACTGAAATGCAGAGTTTACAAAGCTCCTCTGACAGCAGAGGAAGATGATCATCATGATAGACAGACAAGATGTTCCACACACCTACCCGGATGGGCCACCTAAAATTAGGATGCTGTGCAGTGGGTGATGCCTCAGCACCACACCATTTACAATCTCCAACAAGCCTAACCTCATTGGCTCTCTGGTGGTTTTGACTCTTCCTTTCATAATGCAAGCAGCCTTCCTTAGGTTGGCTATAGCAAAGCTACTCCCACAACAAGCAGAAAGGAGTCCTGTCTGCCTTTTCGGAGGTATGTGAAGTTTTTATGGAGCACCAATCCTGCCACCAACCCCCAAGTTTTCCCTGCAAGTTGGAGGACCACTTTCAGGGCTGGATGCAGTTTAACATTAAACCCAGGGAACACCATGCTTTTAAAGCTTGTGGACCGAAAAGGATGAGGTCAGTTGCCCTCTCACTTAGCTCATGCAGTGCCCTCATCTCTTCTTGGAGCTCTGGGTGGAAAAAAGACAAAAGAGTCAGCAATCGTGCACCCTTGTGTCCTGGGGTAGTAGTGCTTACCTCCGACAAGCTCTGAAAGTGGCCTTCTGACGTGCATGTGTGACATTAGTTAACGTCCCATCTGACATCCAGGGAGTGCTAGAACTATTGCTGTCTTTTGAAGCCCTGTCCAGTTACGAAATCAAAGTCTAAATCTCTCTTGCCTATTAATAATACGTGCCTTTCAACCTCCCTGCCATCTGTCATTGTTGTATCTAGTAGTCTAAGATATTTAGGAGTTAATATTACTGCCTCTATCTTAGACATATCATGTAACAGCTATCTAACAGCTACATCTTGGCTGATATTAGAACCTTTTAACAACTGGTCCAAGCCTTCTCTTTCTTTGCACTCTCATTTGGCCATTATCCTTATGCTACTTCCTTTTTCTACCTACAACTATGATCAGTGCTTGGAACATGCAGAGTTTCTCTAACCACTCCTCTACAAAACATCTCATTGTAATCTCTATTTTCTTCTTTCTCTCTCATAGAAAAAAAAAATGTCTCTGTGCTCTACTCTTTACTTTGTAAAGTATCTTAGAATCCCTTGCTGTTAATTTCTCTTCCTCCCTGTCATGGCCGAGGCCAAATTAAGATCCCACAGGTTCCTGGGTAACTTCGTTTCTTAACAGAGAGTTGATCATACATGTAATATTGCAGCACTGGGTTGTTTAATATATCGTAGTATTTCTTACTTTTGATTTTAGCACAAGGCTTGGTTACCTAATCATTTCAACCTACTTAGTGAAGAAGCCCCTTGTTGCCACAGGTCCTTGGGCTGGCAACCAGAACACCCTGATGGTAGATCTGACACTGTTCATAATACACTATTTTCTGCAAATTATAGGTTTTGTTCTAGAAATCCCAACTATCAACACACCCAATTCACAATTCTACAAAGACTTTGTTATAGTCCCTGTAAGCTTCATCTGATGGGCCTCACTGCTAATTCTCTTTGACAATTACATCTGCTTGGTTTACCTACCACTTTTCTCCACATGTTCTGTCACTGCACTACTGTTGTTTCCATTTGGACCTATGCATGTCATATGCTATCTTCTTTTCTTTCTGTAAATATTTCCGTTTTGCCTCAAAATGTTTCTTCATTTGAACATCTCTATGCTTCTCCTAAACCTGCTGAGCATAAATTATTCTGTCTTAGTACCCCAACAGCCAAATTAATTCTTGCCTCCTGCTGGAAGGCACCTGAATGCCTTACTGTAGACAACTGGCAGTCTTCCGCAGATTAATGGTGCCTCCATCAACACCAATTGAAACTGACTATTATGCTTCAGTTGTTTAAATTCTGGTTTCCTGTAATGCATTGTCCTTGTTTTTCTGTTTAAGTATTGCTTGTTTATTTAATCTTTGCTGTTGTGGCTTATTTGTGATTTTTTAACTCTCCTCTTCTATTCTCTGGTGGCTGGATTTTCCTCAAATATTTACCCCTGCCTAAGACTTGGACAGGGTCAGGAGAGTTCTTTTTTGTCTTATGATTGTTTATTGTTTATCTTGTGTAATTTTGTCTGTATTTAATAAAAAGTTATAGAAAAACGTGTCTGAATAGGAGTTAAAATATATGTTGCAGTCTCAAGCTTAAATTGTTGGCTACAACTGACTATTTTTAAATGAAAACAAGTTAATTAGCCCAATACAGCTCACCAGTCCTATCCACTTAATTCCTCCAAAATAATAACAAGTCTTGTTCTGAAGGTCCCTGAAGTTCTATTGTTTACCTCACTAGTTGGAAGCTTATTCCATGTGTCTGTGGTTCTCTGTGTAAGGAAAATATCATAATGTTTGTGTGAAATTTACCCCTAATAAGTTTCCAATTGTGTGCCCGTGTTCTTGATGAGCTAGTTTTAAAATAACTCGATCCACTGGACTAATTTCCTTCATAATTTTAAACACTTCAATCATGTCACCTCTTAATCTTTTTTTGGCAGATAACAGATCATTGTGGCACATCCAGTTGCATTATAGTGTCAGTGAAATACAGAATCATTACAATCTTCAGACAATGCAGCGTGAGGTTTTTTTTAGTGTAATGTAAATGCTGATTATTCACTTTACACATATGTGATTACAGAGCCAGCCTTAGTGAGTTCCTTTCACCTTCCATTATAGATAAGTGATTTTCTTCTTTCTTTCCCTGCTTTTTTATTTTTATGATTACAAAGAGCATTTAACTTACCTATACAACATAAGCACCAGGAGAGAAGTGTGTCTGTGTTATAGAGGTTTGTACAAAGCCACAGAAAATTGCTACCCATGCATGCAATTCTGCCTGAGTCAATAATAGTATTGGTTTTGAAGTATCTTGCTGTTATGTGTGTTAAGAAAAAAAAAGTATTTATAGTTTTATTTTCTGTGTGTACATAGTTCTGCCTTTGCAGATGAGAGAGTATGATGGGCTCTGGTAAGCTGACTATAATGCAGCTGCATGGTGTCCTGGAGTATAACATGGCCATGTGTACTTCAGGACCAGAGAAAGAGGCAGCCCATGCAATTTGGAAACTGCAGAGAAATATATGATTTTAGTGTGCCGGTAGTGAAAGAGACAGTGGCGAATGATGAAGAAGTGGTTTGATGGAGAAGTATAGAGAAGGCCAAAAGGAGTTGCTACGTATCTTTGTGGACCTGGAAAAAGCATATGACAGGGTGCTTTGAAAGGAGCTGTGGTATTGTATGAGGAAGTCGGGAGTGGCAGAGAAGTACGTAAGAGTTGTACAGGATATGTACGAGGGAAGTGTGACAGTGGTGAGGTCTGCGGTAGGAGTGACAGATACATTCAAGGTGGAGGTGGGATTACATCAGGGATCGACTCGGAGCCCTTTCTTATTTGTAATGGTGATGGACAGGTTGACAGATGAGATTAGACAGGAGTCTCCGTGGACTATGATGTTTCCTAATGACATTGTGATCTGTAGTTAGAGTAGGGAGCAGGTTGAGGAGACCCTGGAGAGGTGGATATATGCTATAGAGAGGAGAGGAATGAAGGTCAGTAGGAACAAGACAGAATACATGTGTGTGAATGAGAGGATGTTCAGTGGAATGGTGAGGATCAGTGGAATGGTGAGGATGCAGGAAGTAGAGTTGTTGATGGTGGATGAGTTTAAATACTCTGAATAACAGTACAGAGTAATGGGGATTGTGGAAGAGAGGTGAAAAAGAGAGTACAGGCAGGGTGGAATGGGTGGAGAAGAGTGTCAGGAGTGATTTGTGACAGATGGATATCATTAAGAGTGAAAGGGAAGGTCTACAGGACAGTAGTGAGACCAGCTTTGTTATATGGGCTGGAGACGATGGCACTGACCAGAAAGTCATCAATACTAGAAAAGAGAGCAAATAACTTCTTTTTAGACCCCTAGAGGTGTATGATAGGATTGAACTGGTCTTGATTCATGAACTACTAGAAGCCCAGGGTTCAAGGTCTTACTGGTGTCATATAGACAGGAGGCATAACAATCACACTTTATCTTTTCTTTTAGGTGTCAGTTCTATTTGCAGATGTTTCAGGTTATTATTTTTATATTCCTTTGTAGTAGTACCTTGCATTAATGATTAAACAATTCCTTTCCAAATTCTATGTGATGGTCTTTTGAAATGGCAGGAGCTGCATAATTATTTTTTAAAACTGCAAAAGGCAAAAATGTTTAATCATTATTACTGTGGTTGTTTCAGAAATCAGACTTTGGAGCTAAGCACACATGAAAATAAGTTAGCAAAGCAGCTTGCTCAGCTCAGATCTGAACTGCATTAAATTAGTGGTCAGGCTGTGCTGCTTTTTTGAAGACTATGAAATTGGGTATAAATTCAAAATTCATATATATATATATATATATATATATATATATATATATATATATATATATATATATATATATATATATATATATATATATTTGCAGGTTTTACCTAAATTTATTATAATATATATTTGCAGGTTTTACCCAAATTTATTATAGATATACACATGTCCTTTATATAATTCATTGGCATTCCTATTTTAATTCATTGCATCTTAAGTATCTAAATATTAAAACTTGTGTGTTGTTGGGAAATATGGTGATCAAACCATTTATTTTAGCTCTTCAAATAATACCTACAATTTTTTGCTATAATTCCACCACTTTAGAAAATTAAAGACTATTTTTAATTCATTTACGTAAATACTGCAGTGAAGATTTCTCTAGAACTAAAATAGGAATTCACAAACTTGCAAATAGCCTTCAATAATCACATAATGCAAAATTACCTTCATTTAGTTTTCTTAAATATATGGTTTTCTCGCTATGTTTTTTGCTGGCATACACGCATTTGGGTAATGCTAATACTGGTCGGGTCCTCCTTTTGTTCTCAAAACGTATTTAATTCTTTGTGGTGTAGACTCCACTGTTGGAAAATTTTGAGATTATGGCTCATGTTGACATGATTTGTCAGCTGCACATTCTTGCTGTGAATCTTTTGTTCTACCACATCCCAAAGGTGTTCTATCTGATTCAGATCAGGTGACTGGGAAGGCCACTGAAGAACAGTGAACTCATTATCATGTTCATGAAACCAGTCAGCATGAGTCAGGTTGGCCATTCTCCTCTGACTTTTCTCACTAACAAGGTGTTTTCATTGGCCGAATATTTTACACCATTCTGAGTAAGCTCTAGAAACTCTTGTGCATGAAAATCCCAGGAGATCAACAGTTACAGGATTACTCAGACCAGCCCATGTAGTACCAACAATCATGCCATGGTCAAAAAGGATTAGTCGATTATATAGTCGCATAGGTAAAGCAGGTGTACAGCTGTCCCTAATAACTGACTTCATGAGTATATATAACCCTATAAGCATTGTAATTGACATTACAGTTAAACAATGCATTTTTAAATGTTTAAACCACTGTATTACATCTGTTATGCCAGGAATTTTCTGTGTTAAAGTTCATAGAGGATACATCATGGTTAGGTTTATTTGCCCTCACTACTATTTTTAAATTTTGGCTGCCCAGAAACAAAGAGGTGATATCTAGTGTGCTCTCAACAGACAAGAAACTGAAATGCCAGAAACCTGAATGTTGAATTAATCAGAATAGCATTTTGAGTGCCTACTAGGATGAGAACCTCAAGTTTGTACCTTTGGATAGCTCACCAGCATCATACTCCTTATTCTTTCTTGATGAAACAGATTATTTTTACATTATTTAATAATAAAAGAAGAAAAATCTAAGTAAATTGCTGGCTTATGTAGTGGAAGAGAACAGATGGAACAAACAGCAGACAGTCTCCTCTTTTGGGAATCAAAAACTATTGAAATTCACCATAATGACAACAAATCAAATAATTTCCACATCTGAAGACACCTGATGTATATTTGTTTCACATTAGATTTGGAATACAAGGACCAGTCCTTCTTCTTTCCACGGATGGTGAGAAAATTAAGAGAAAATCTGGTTGGATGCGTTGAAAAAAATCAGGACCTCAAGATAAATGTATGCCCCATGACCCTAAGATTTACTGAGGAGGAGAAAATTTAACACATTTTGGGTGGGACCATGAATGACCATAAAGCTCCATAGAAGGAAGAATGTAAAGCTGTCCCTCAGCTTTTTGCCCTTCTGTGGACAAAGAAGGAGTGTGGCCTTAGTGAAAATCATATTAAAAAATGTCAGGTGAAATCTTTCTGTCCTAAAATTCCCTTTTCAATTTTGTATAAAGTAGAAAATCATATACTGTACAGTAGTCTTCTGTATTATATTTATCTGTTATCATGTTAATTTTAATCCATAAAACAGCACACTAGTGATGTAAATAGCATTATTACATCACAGTGTCAGAGGTCAGCCTAGTCATGGTTTCCTTGTGTTTGCTTGTGTTTTTCAGAGCACTTGAGCCTCATCCTACATTCCATATATGAGCGCATGAAGTTAATTAAAATCTTTTAGTGGGCAGCAAATATACAAGTTGTAAAGACCTGGAAATTGAGACAATTTGACAAATATACACAAGCAACAGAAATACAATCTTGCAGTACTTCTTGATATGTCCTGCTTTGTGCCATACTAAGTACACATTATAACTACTTAAGAACATTTATGTTAGGCAGAATACCTATTAGGAGCTTGGTGGTGTTTAGTCCTGGAACCCCTGCAGATTTTGTTCTTTTTTCTCAAGCTTAATTGGATTATTTTTTATTATTATTATTTTTATCTGTCCACCCTGACCACTTTATCATCAGACTTAAAATACAATTCTATATTTAATTTAATTCCTGTATATGACTTTCTTATGTAAGTGTGCATTCTTTATTTATCTTTTGCATTCTATTTATTCATTTTTATTCTTGTCTTATGTTACATGCACTTCAGTGCAGGTCATCCACTGGAAGCTAAGCATGTTTGGGCCTGGCCAGAATTTGGAAGGGAGACCATCTAGGAAAAGCTTGGGTTGCTGCTGGAAGAGGTGTTGGTGAAGTCAGCGGTGAGCACTTACCCTGTGATCTGAATGTGGATCTCAATACTTTAGTGCAGTGATGGGAACACTGTGCTGTAAAAGTGGCATTGTCCTTTGGATGAGATGTAAAACTAAGGTCCTGACTTTCTGTGGTCATAAAAGATCCTTCTTAAAGAGTAGGATGTATCCTGATGTCCTGGATAACTTTCCCACCTCAGCCTAGTCATTCTGCCCCACTAATCATACCCTGCCTCTAATTGGCTGTTTCTTCCACCCCAACATCACATATAACAGCTAATGTGTGGTGAACATGCTGGCACAAAATGGCTGCAGTCGCATAATCCAGGTGGGTGTTGCACAGTAGTAGTGGTTAAAGTGGCTCCCCACTCTGCGTAGTGAATAATGTGCTATAGAAATGTAAAGAATTATTATTAAATGAAATTACATTTGTTCTTTTTGCATGTAGCTACTTCTTTGACATTTTGTAAAGCACTTTCAACTACAGCCTTTGCGTGAAAATGTGCCATAGAAATAAATGTGGTTGTTGTTTACAGGTTGGATTTATTTATCCACTTAAATGCTACTGTACATACTATAACAAATTAATGTTGACATCATTGATAATGTAAAATGCAGAAATCAAAGTGCAGTTAAGAATAACACTATCATGTTTGTCCAATGAACAGGTGTGTGTGTGTGTGTGTGTGTGTGCACATGTATCGGTGGTCAGTTGCCTTTGCTAACAAGGTGAAAATAAACATTTCTGGCTACATAAAGGAGAACAGTAATATTTAAAAAATTTTGATTAATTACGGGCGGCACGGTGGCAGAGTGGGTAGCGCTGTTGCCTCGCAGTAAGGAGACCTGGGTTTTCTTCCCGGATCCTCCCTGTGTGGAGTTTGCATGTTCTCCCCGTGTCTGTGTGGGTTTCCTCCCACAGTACAAAAACATGCAGGTTAGGTGCATTGGCGATCCTAAATTGTCCCTAGTGTGTGCTTGGTTTGTGAGTGTCTGTCCTGCGGTGGGCTGGCGCCCTGCCTGGGATTTGTTCCTGCCTTGCGTTGTGTGCTGGCTGGGTTTGGCTCCAGCAGACCCCCTGTGACCCTGTGTTAGGATATAGCGGGTTGGAAAATGACTGACTGACTAGATTAATTAGGACATCGGCAAAAGTGATTCTAATGAATAACAAAAAACTGCACAAAGACATCAAACACAGAAATCAAACCAGTACTAATGGTATCTTCATGTGAACACTGTTTGTGTCCAGTGACAAAAACAAACATAAAAATACAAGAAAGTAAAAAAAAAGAAAGCAGCTGGTTTCGATTCGAGGCCACAAACCATATTTGGAGAGACCTGTGGCCAAGAGAAGACCAAGACAGCATGGAAAAAAAGGCTTAAGGCTAAGACCTGACTCGACTGTTGTGCATGAACCCTTAAAATTTGTATGACTTTCTGCCTAAAAATTGATCTAAAATGTGCATCTAAGTCATAAAAATAAAGAGAACACACAAAGAGAACCCATACAGCTCTCAAAATGTTATACTTTTTCTTTTGTTTATAGATAAAAATGATGCAATATTAAATCTCTCAGTCAAAAAAAAGTATGTGAACTTGTAGAATTGTCAGTTCAGTTAAGAGGACTGTCAAAGCCAACAGTGTTAATCAATGGAATGACAGTTTGGTGTGGGTTTTGGTGGCCTCACCCAATTAAACAAAAAAAATTGAGTTGTCACTACTAAAATTTTGACCACACTAGTTTGTGAACAAATGCCTAGGCTTGATTAAAAGAGATGTTTGAGGACCACAGAAAAAGAGAACAAAAAAAAAAACACAAAACAATGGGAATGAGTGTGTGGAAAATATGAAGAAAAAAACAGAAATGCATGTTTAAATGAGGCTTCTAAATGCAATTACAGCACCTGAACTAATCGACGCAGCACTAATAAAACATGCTCAGGTATCCCCAGGCACACGTGGCTTTCTCTCAGTTTCTCAACTCCCAGCACTGAGGCACCGGATGGTCTGTAAAAGACCAGTGCGCTTGTTCAGAATAGGCACTTACTGCATGCTTTTGCTGATCTAATCAAATTGTGATCTGTGGAACACGTTCTAAATGTGAAACAGAACAGAAGAGCATTATGTCCTCCAAATTAGAGGTCACCATACTCTCTCAAATAAAACAGATTGCTGTTTACAGGTGACAATGAAGGCAGTCAGTTTCTTGACTACTGGATCATTGCAGCGTAAGCAGTACTGTGGGCATTTTATGAGATTTTAGTAATGAAACTGGGCAAAATATTTGAAAAATTGGTCAGTCTGTATTCTCATTTTCACCTATGGTCGTGAGAGTTTTGAGTACTAAAGAAAAGAAAGAGGTAGTGCGTTCTAAGTTTGGGAATGCCATTCCTGCAAAGTATTGCTCATTTTCTTGTCGGTGACAGACTGAAAGATCTGACCATCAAGGAATATCCTGGAGCAGAGGTGCATTTCTTTGGGTTTGAAAGTAGCCAGTTCTAGTCATTCAAATATCTAGTGTAACTGCCTTGTCACTGTATGCACCCTATGATCATTATTAAAGGAGAAGTAGAAGGTATTTGAGACATGATGTCACAATCACATTTGATTCTACCTGGCTAACTTCATGTTGCCATTTATGCCAATATACAAAGGCCATTTCACGTGACATGCCTTTTCCATTAATTTTCAGTCATAGACTACATTTACATTCCCTTTAGTAAATTGCTGATGCAGTAATTTTGACATTGTGCTGCTTTTGACATGAATAGACAGTTACTGTCAAATTAAACATCAAGAAATTGGATATCCTAGTCAGGCTTGCCTGTATATTTAAAAATGCAATTTGCTTCTGTTGTCATTTATTAGAAATGACATTGAAGAAAATTAAGAATTATTTAAGGCTGTGTATTATATAACTTACCTGCATTATGTCACCTTGGTCCACTGTGTGTTGCATCTATTTATCTGTTATCATCAGGTGATCCTTTTACTTTTTACATATGGTTGACAAGATCCATCCATCCATTATCCAACCCACTGTATCCTAACTACAGGATCACAGGTGTCTGCTGGAGCCAATCCCAGGGCGCAAGGCAGGAAACAAACTCCGGGCAGGGCAAACACACCAAGCACAACTTCAGATCGCCAATGCACCTAGCCTGCATGACTTTGGACTGTGGGTGGAAACTGGAGCACCCAGAGGAAAGCCACGCATGCAAACTCCACACAGGGAGGACCCAGGAAGCGAATCCAGGTATCCTCACTGTGAGGCAGCAGCTCTACCCACAGCGCCACCGTGCTGCCCTGACAAGATCCATTTTAGTAAATTTTATTCATTATTTTTGTATGGCATTTTCAACCACATTGAAGGTGTAAGAGATCTATGGATACACTTCTCTCCTTAAAGCAGAATAATCAACATCTGCTCATGTCTGGCTAATACCTTCACTTGTTTTAATAGATGAAATTACTACTGTTGTTAGCTGAAGTTGCAAACATGGCAAGAAGGGTGTGTGAGGGAGGATCTCAGGCAGCAAAACAGTCTTAGGACATTTGAGCACCTGAGTGCAGGCAACCTCTCGGTAGAACTTTGGCAGCAGTGGTGGTGCACTCTTGGCAGCAATTCTAGAACACCCGTTCAATTGGATGAAGCAGACTCAGGCAGGCCAATGAAAGCACGAGCAGAAGGCCCATGCATGGCAACATAGACATAAACCTCAGACATAGGCTGGTCAGCCAAAAAACAAAAAACTAGGGGCCCAGACCGTGAGGCTCAGGAAGGCCTGGGTGGAGCAGTCACTACAGTACCGGAGAAGACTGAAGATAGAGGTTGAATAACTTTAGTATGTTGGGTGGGATTAAGTGGATCAGATAAATTAAAGCAGAAGTTGATATTTTAGTTTATTTGATAGTTTAGGCGGAGTGGTGGCTCTGAGGCTAGAGATCTGCACTGGCAATCAGAAGGTTGCTGGTTCGAATCCTGTAAATGCCAAAAAGGGACTCTGCTCTGTTGGGCCCTTCAGCAAGGCCTGTAACTGATAAAAAAGTGCTATATAAATGTAATGAATTATTATTATATTGGAGGGTGGATAACACTGACAAAAACAGTGAAAATTCATAAGAAATAATAATCGATACAGGAGTTGGTGGCACAATGAAAACAGTAGCACAAACAGGACTGGGTGGTTCAAAAGAAAGGGTAGCATATTTTGATTTTAAGTCAGTTCTTTTTAAAGTACTAGCAGTGTTATTAATAAGATACACAGGTAAACCTTCATTATTATGCTTAACCAGTAACGGCACACTGCACGATAACGTGCAGTGAATACACTTAACCTGAGCATTCCTAGTTGTCATACTCTTTCTCTGTGCATTTAGCATTTGTTTCCTCAGTGTTTGATGTGTTTGCTGCTTCAGTGTTTGTGTTGCAATGACTTAGAACATTTCCTTAATTTTTCACTTAAGCTGGCACTTAAGTCTTCCTCAAGAATGATTTAAGATATGAAGAGGTAGGGGAAGTGACGGCGAAGGGATGAGAATGGCTCCCGAGAGGTGATTCTACAATAAAATAAAAAAAAAATAAAAAGAGAAATAACCTTGGAGGTCAATCATCACCCTGAAAGCAGATAGTAGACATCACGTAGTATATGTGTACCATATTTCAGGTCAGTAGCTCAAACAATTTGATAGATAGATAGATTTGCGAGCTACAGGTGATTTAAAATCCTGGACAGACAAACAGACAGCCATGGTAGCGTATTATATAAGAAGATAAAATTAAATGTTGCAAAGTATTCAAAGTCTTAAAATCTCCGCTGTGGTTACTGGGACGGGACACCCACAAGTATAAGCTACAATTCTTAAAGAACACATTCCCAGAGAGCATTCAAGATTCTTACAAGCTAGATTGGTTTCTCTGATAAGGTGGCAAAGATTAATACGGCAACTATTTGCTTACATAGCTACAGTATGTCAGACGGTGGCATTCTGATACTTACAGTGCATCCGGAAAGTATTCACAACACATCACTTTTTCCACATTTAGTTATATTACAGCCTTATTCCATGGATTAAATTCATTTTTTCCCACAGAATTCTACACACAACACCCCATAATGGCAACGTGAAAAAGTTTACTTGAGGTTTTTGCAAATTTATTAAAAATAAAAAAATTGAGAAAGCACATGCACATAAGTATTTCTGGATGCACTGTACATGCCTCCTTTAATAGCAGACAGGGAGGACACATAGTCAGGCGATTCCTGAAGCCGGGAGGGCAGAAAGAACTGAGCCTTTCTTAATATTCCATTGCGATAATCAAGGAAATCCACCCAACAGGCCAAGGATTACAGGGGGCACTAAATCAGTACTTTGTTTCTTGTGAAGGTCAAATGCAATGGCAAAGGAGATTTGTGTCAAAGAAGCAATGCAGGGACATTGCAGTGGTTCACAGTTAAGTTTTCTTGTTCTTCAATTGAGTAACAAAGCAGACAGCATCATAAATATGTGGCAGTTCTTGTCGTCTACAAAAAACTTTCAAGTTCTTCAACATTGTAAAAAAAATACATTGATTCAAAGTGCATCAATAACAACATATTTCTCTTTTTAAACACGTGGAACATACTGTATGTATAAACATATAATGGTGCAATAATTAAAGCAATTATGTGAAACAAATTAAATCCACATTTACAAAAACAGTACAGTTTAACTAGTAATACACAATGCAGCAAAGGATGTGTACAGGTTGGAGTCGTGATCTAGAAAATGGATAGCGTGTTTGTTGTGGCTGGTGTCAGAAATCTAACGTGGTACAAGCTAATTCTGTCGATTTATTTAGGTGCCTGTGCTTCACGTTGCTCTTATTCTTGTATTTCATAAAGAAGGAGCATTATTCCTTTCTTGGTCTTTGTTCTTAAAATGGGGCTTCTGAGAACATGGAGCTCAGCTGAAACTTGCTACCAATTGAATGATGAAGGTTGTTGAAACCAGCAATCATGGCAGCGGACATCTGTTACGGTAGCATGAACTTCTGTGTCTCACAACTGTTAGAAGCATCAGCCACATCCAGGAGAACACTTTCCCACTCAAGTCCTGGGACCACTTGCTGTTGAAGCCAGGGTGTGGTCAGACATTGGGTGCTTCCCCCATTACCAAATGTGATGCATTTGAGTATCTTTTCTTACTGCCATCCATGGATGTTAAAGGCCCCTGGTATTCAGGGTCAAACTGTGGGAACAGGAGAAAAAAATGAGTTTAATGAACATTCCAGAAAACCGACTGTTAAAATGTGCAGTCACATTTGCATCCACTTTATAAAAGTGTATGTGTATTTCTCAAAAAAAAATACAAGCAAACAAAACAACTAAAAATTATCAGCCTATTTGCAAACAACTGTCAATAGTCATGAATTACATTGTGTACTTGTACTCAAAAATACTCTCACTATAACATGGCTCTGCATGTTTTTGTAATTGCATTGCTTCCCAATACTTCTGCTTGGCTTTGGCTTCATTATTCTTAGTCCGTATGTTCACATCTTCAGATGAAATCACAACATTGACAAAAATTATTCACATGCAGCTCTTCAATATGACCTCAAATTTGACTCAGTATGAAAAATAATAAATAATAGGCCAGGCCTGACATACAAATTATTGGTATGGTGCAGTGCCAAAAGAAAACTCATACATGTACAAGTAGATTGGTTAAGATTTTAGTCCCTTATTAAAAACCCTGACTCTAGCCAAGGGGCCAAGAGGGGACAGAATGATGGATTGGGGGAGACCCAAACAAATTTGGGCTGAAGGAGGAAAATGCTGTGGACTCAGTGACAGTGACAGTGTCCATCCCAGGGCTAACCACACACTCACACACTCACCCCTGGCACAATATGACTTCACCAACACCCATTCTGCACAGCTCTGGGGAGGTGGAGGGAAGAAACAAAGGAAGGGCCAAGACACGCCATACACACAACAGCTGGGTGCAGATTTTGAATGCTAGCCAGGTAAAGCAACAGCACAAACTTCTGTAATGTGGTACCACCATCCAGGGGTATGTTCAGCATGCTAACAACGGGTATAATATGTGGGTAATAAACATTGCTGCTCACCTGGCATGTTAAGTTCTGCTGGAATCTTGATCAATCTTTTTTCATTTTTATCTTGTCATGGTAAAACAAAAATTTATGCTGGTTCCATAGTTCAACATGTCTCCTCTTTTTGGGCAGTCAGCTACCCTTGCTTCCGTTCATTTTTTAATGGCACCATTACCCTTCTCTCTTCTTCTTTTAACTTCCACTGGGCTCTTCTGTGTTTGTGGTTGCTTTGTGAACATTGCACTTCTGGATGATCATTAGTTCTGAACTCTTTCGCACACAGCCTCCCTGGCCCTAGGACTGGTTGGACTAAAGGCTTTGTCACATTAGACGACTTTTCAAGTGATTTATAGAGGTGGCTTTCATTTACATAATCTTAGCCCGTCAGAGGGGTTTGTCAGCATGCATCTGTGAAGCCAATTAGACCAACTAGTCTGTGACTGACTAGGATAGAATTAAACATTATCTCTTTGATTATCTCTTTGATCGGAGGGACAGGCTCTTTACATATAAGACTTGAGACCCAATAAGCATTTAGACAGCAGTAAAATGTAGCGATAAGGGATAAGGAACACACCGGTTTTGAACCTCACAAATAAAAGAGAAGCTCATCTGTCTGTGGTCTTGTGTTTTATGTACTTAAACAGAACAGAAAAAAGAAAAAAAAAAGCCTGAGAGACTGCGGCTGAATGTGGCACACCTATTAACCCTTCCTACAACACTGGTACTGTGCTGCCAAATAGCTGCTGAACTCGCTGCACCTGTTAACCATTCTAAAGTGCTGTCCTGTCAGGCAACACACTATTAGCTGTCAGAAAAAGTGGCAGGCACGACTGCACTGGAAGATGGATGCTCAGTCGGTAAATGTAAAATAGGCAGCAATTTTCAGTAATTTCACGTTGTGCTGCGACAAATTCACCGACATACCCCATGACATAAAGCAATGCAATGTGACTTCGAGTTGCTGAGATGTCACACTATACAACTAAAATCATTGGCACATGCAGCTAAACTATGTAAATAAAGTTTATGACTGAAAATTTCTGGATAGTTTGTGTAATGTAACATGGAAGACAGATCTAAAGTGATGACTAAAGCCAATTATACGACCTATAGTTGGAGGGTATGTCAAGCTTGACTGAAGTCACGGATCTCATAGCCTGAGCAGATCAATTTAAATGTTTAGTTATCGCTTAACATGTAAAGTTATGACTTTTCAGCTCAGTTTCACATTTCCAAAGTATCAGGAGTGCGCTCCTTTTCCTAAGAGCCTATACCATGCTTCCTGCTGGAGACAGTTACAATGTGAAGGGTTCACAGATATGACAAGATCAGCTGCTATCTCTGCCCTTTTTCTTTTTTTCCATTCTGTTGTGGTCCATAAAATGTGTAAAACATGAGGCATCAGACAGGCAAGTCTCTCTTTAAGAATGAAACTAAATATAGTTATTAAGCCTACAGTAGTTCGTGAGAACAGAATAGAAAGGTCAAAAGAGTTTTCAATTTTAAATTAAACCTTAAACAATGACAAAAATTAACATATTCTACATGAAGGCTAGATTTTGTATTTTGCAAACTGAATTTCAATATTTAGGGCATCACCTTACTATGGTAGTAAAGAAAAATGTCTGCCTGGGCATAATTTAATCTATTAAACTAAGAAAAGGGGTTTAGCTACAGGGGATGAACAAACCAATGTGTTTCATTTTCCTGGACCCAAGACCGGATAAATGGGAAGGGATATATCAGGAAGGCCATCTGGTGTAAACGTTTGCCAGATCAATATGTGGACAATACAGATTTCCATACCGGATTGGTTGAGGCCATGGTCAACAACGGCTGCCACCAGTGCTTTTGGCCAACAAGGTGCTGGCGGAAATTGAACTGCTATTGGCCAAAGAAGATGAAGGAGAGGTGTCCAGAGGCAGGAGGAGAGGAGGAAGTTAAAGACAGCAAATCTGAGGGTAGGAACTTTTAATGTTAGCAGTATAACTGGTAAGGGGAGACAGTTAGCTGATATGATGGAGAGAAGGAAAGTTGATATATTGTGCATGCAAGAGACTAAATGGAAGGGGAGTAAGGTTAGGGGGATTGAAAGTGGATTCAAATTGTTCTAAGTAAGTTAAGAGTGTCGGACTGAGTGATGATTATGAAGCTGGAAATTGGAGGTGTGATGATGAATGTTGTTGGTGCATATGCACCGTAAGTTGGGTGTGCAATGGGTGAGAAAAAAGATTTTGAGTGAGTTGGATGAAGTGGTGGACAGTGTACCCAAGTGACGAGTGGTGATTGGAGCGGATTTTAATGGACATGTTGGTTAAGGGAACAGAGCGGATGAGGAGGTGATGTGTAGGTATGGTGTCAAGGGAAGGAATGAAGAAGGCAGAGAATAGTGGATTTTACGAAAAGGATGGGCATGGCTGTGGTGAATACGTATTTTAAGAAGAGACAGGAACATAGGGTGATGTACAAGAATGGAGGAAGATGCACACAGGTAGGTTATATCCTATGCAGGAGGGTCAATCTGAAGGAGATTGAAGACTGCAAAGTGGTGGCAGGGGAAAGTGTAGTTAGGCAGCATAGAATGGTGGTCTGTAGGATGACACTGGAGATCAAAAAGAAGAGGAGAATGAGGGCAGAGCCAAGGATCAAATGGTGGAAGTTGAAAAAGTACGACTGCAAGGTTGAGTTCAGGGAGGAGGTACGACAGGCACTGGGTGGTAGTGAAGAGTTACCAGACAGATAAGCAACTACAGCATAAGTAGTAAGGGTGACATCTGGACAAAGGAAAAAAGAAAAGGAAACCTGGTGGTGGAATGGGAAAGTACAGGAGAGAATGCTAAGGACAGAGCTGCCAGGCAAGAGGAAGAACTGAGAGAAGGTTTATGGATGTGGTAAGAGAGAATATGCAGGTGATGGGTGTAACTGAGCAAGATGCAGAGGACAGGAAGATATGGAAAAAAATGATTCGCTGAAAGAAGAAGAAGAAGAAACTAAGTGACGGGTTTCACCAGAAAAGTGCAGATATTGATTGCTCTAATTTAAGGAAGTGCATCCATACATCTCTTGCACCCCAATGTGTCTGCAAACTGCATTCAAATATACTGTATACATTGTATTAAAATGTCAACTGTATAAAGGTCAGCTAATGATAATAGATAAATAGATTTACACACAACAGTAATATAATTCAGGTAATTTATTTTACATGAAAACTTAAATAATTTTACATTCCCCCCCACCCCAATCTATTCAGTCACAGTATTTTCTTATCAATGAGAAGCAAATTGCAATTTTTAAAACACAGGCAAGCCTGACTGCGATATCCAGTGTCTTGAAATTTAACTGGATAGTAACGGTTTAGTCATGTCAAAACCACCTAAATGTTTTATAACAAAAGTGATACATCAGGACTTTTCTACCTACTAAAAGGAAACTTACTGGACACCATTTATGATGTATTGCTTTAAACAAAACTTGAGCCATGGATGTATGTTGTTATTTTGTTAAAAACCGTTGACCTACTGTGAGATATAAAAAAAAAACAAGTATAAAAGACTAAATTTGTCTCTACCTTGACAAATATCATCTCAAAATCATTTTTATTCTTTTGAAGCCAAAAACCTCCTGGACTATGAACAATGACTTAGAAACAGACATTTAGGATATTTTCCATTGCGAAGATGCCCAGGTCATTGTTCAAGCCAGAACTATCAAGCAGCAATTCAGATGAACTCCAAGGATTTCAACTGTCCTAGATTTGATGGATATTATCCTGCCCTGGCTGAGAAGAAGGGAAGACTTCGGATGAAGCCATCTAACTTGGTGCAGAAGAGCTCACTCTGGATGGGTTCGTTCATACTACACAAAGGGTTTTTCACAACATATTCCACAAAAAGCTGAAAGATGAAATAAAAAACAAGTTAGAAAAAGTAAACAGGGTGTAACATTTAGGAGTGTCCAGGGCTTATTGATTCAAAAATCTGAAGCATTATTTTTTTAGTTACTTCAAAGAGTTGGTAATAACATTTTTGTTTTTTAATATTTTTGTAACAGTGAGTCATATGCTTAAAATAACAGTGATAACCAAATGCAATTACATATACATATATATATTACACACACACATACAGGTGCCAGTCATAAAATTAGAATATCATGACAAAGTTGATTTATTTCAGTAATTCCATTCAAAAACTGAAACTTGTATATTAGATTCAGTCATTACACACCGACTGATGTATTTCAAATGTTTATTTCTTTTGATTTTGATGATTATAACTGACAACTAATGAAAGTCCCAAATTCAGTATCTCAGAAAAGTAGAATATCAATTAAGACCAATGCAAAAAAAGGATTTTTAGAAATGTTGGCCAACTGAAAGGTATGAACATGAAAAGTATGAGCATGTACAGCACTCGATATTTAGTTGGGGCTCCTTTGGCCTGGATTACTGCAGCAATGCAGCGTGGCATGGAGTCGATCAGTCTGTGGCACTGCTCAGGTGTTATGAGAGCCCATGTTGCTCCGATAGTGACCTTCAGCTCTTCTGAATTGTTGGGTCTGGCGTATTGCATCTTCCTCTTCACAATACCCCATAGATTTTCTATGGGGTTAAGGTCAGGCAAGTTTGCTGGCCAATCAAGAACAGGGATACCATAGTCCTTAAACCAGGTACTGGTAGTTTTGGCACTTTGTACAGGTGCCAGGTCCTGTTGGAAAATGAAATCTGCATCTCCATAAAGTTCATCAGCAGCAGGAAGCATGAAGTGCTCTAAAACTTCCTAGTAGATGGCTGTGATGACCTTGGACCTCAGAAAACACAATGCACCAACACCAGCAGATGACATGGCACCCCAAACCATCACTGACTGTGGAAACTTTACACTGGACCTCAAGCATCGTGCATTCTGTGCCTCTCCTCTCTTCCTCCAGACTCTGGGACCTTGATTTCCAAAGGAAATGCAAAATTTACTTTCATCAGAGAACATAACTTTGGACCACTCAGAAGCAGTTTTGTCTTTAGCCCAGGCAAGACACTTCTGACGCTGTCTCTTGTTCAAGTGTGGCTTGACATAAAGAATGCGACAGCTGAAACCCATGTCTTGCATACGTCTGTGTGTGGTGGTTCTTGAAGCACTGACTCCAGCTGCAGTCCACTCTTTGTGAATCTCCCCCACAGTTTTGAATGTTTTTTTGTTTCACAATCCTCTCCAGGGTGCGGTTATCCCTATTGCTCGTACACTTTTTTCTATGACATCTTGTCCATCCTTCACCTCTCTATTAATGCGCTTGGACAAAGAGCTCTGTGAATAGCCAGAGAGCCAAAATATATAATTAGGTGGAGTATTCCTTTAGAATACTATGCTTTACTTTTTGTCCAATCTTCTTGAGCGAGATTAAAATGACACCTGAGTGATGTTTATTATGAAAGAGTGATAATAATCACATTTTTGTCTAAAGTCACATACAAAGAGTAGAAACACAAACCAAAGCACAAAAATATAAATACTTAAAAGTACAACTAGCTAGGTATACTGAAAGATGTAATAATATTTACAAATACTATGATACTTGCAAAAGAGTAATGAGAGTTATAAGAAGTGGAAAGCGTCCCCTAAGCTCATTTTAGTTGTAGCAAAACTACTTTCACCTGGAAGCAAGTTTTCTTTAAGCTCCTTGGTGTTAACCTCAAGTGTCTTTTAGTCTCTGAATTCTATGTAAAAATAATTAAGCTTGAGTGTCTCTCAGGTTATGATGTATTGTTTGCATATACAGTGTTAAGTCCGAACAGGGCTCAGGACAGTATTCTATTACCATCCATCCATCATCCAACCCGCTATATCCTAACTACAGGGTCACGGGGGTCTGCCGGAGCCAATCCCAGCCAACACAGGGCGCAAGGCAGGAAACAAACCCTTGGCAGGCTGCCAGCCCACAGCATTCAATTACCATCTAGTGGATAAAATAACATAACACTGCAAAAAAAGATGAATATTTCTATGTGTGTGTGGTATCTCCTTAAAGGTCATGAGTGGGGTGAAGCATTCAACCAAAATGCACAATGACATGCAAAAAAAAAAAAAAGTAACTCCAGTTTTAGAACAAACCGAAACTGGACCATTAGTTGAATCATAATGAAAACAATGTGAATTGGTTATTGGACTTTGATGCAGATAGTGAAACTGATGCATACAGTACAACCAAACACCATGCTATGCCTGGTGAATTTGGGCGCAAGAAGCTTTAGCGTAGAAAAAAGTGAAAATGATTGCAATCGAGTGGAAGGACAAGAAAGACATTGGCCTCCTAAACATCATGCACAATGCAGCAATTGTAGTAGCCCACAATAATCCAATGGGCAGTGTTGATCAGACAATAACATTTAACCCTTTCATCCTCCTCCAACAACAGACATAATATTACAGGAAAAGTGTGCAAAGTGACACACTTCTACTGTCCAGGTTGTGATGTCGAGTGTTCATTGGTGACTGTTTCATAACATATCACACCATGGACGTGAACTAAATATGCATCAGTACAGCAATCGGTACTGGAAATACCGTCTAATTGTATGTATGCTGACATTTTGTTATGTTTCTGTTACACATAATAACATTTTTTTCTCGCACTTACAGATGTACATGAAATACTAAGGAGATTATTTATAGTTGCCAGATGGACAAAAAAAATAGTCTTCTATTAGATGGACAACTGTAGTTGATCAAAGCAACAAAAGATTATTGCAAGCAGCTCACAATAGAAGCATCACACTTCAAAGACAAATATTAAATACTTTCTGAAATCTGGAGAGATATTTAGTTGTTCAAGTAGTGATGGTGCATAATCAATATATTGAAAAGAATGCATAGCAAGTTGTCTCCTTTACAATCTAAACTTTAAGTTTTAAATTCATTTTGCTGTGACAAACTCTACAGTGTTTATCATTCTCACCCTGTACTGATGGATGCAAACTGTGGAAAATGGAAATGGCAGTTTGTCAAAATTAAAAAATATACACGCTTCTGTGCTCCAAATTTGCATATTAATCATTGCTTTTTCAAGTTAGTTCATTTTTCACAGCTTAAAATGTGTATTAATGAGTATTCACTTATAAAAAAATCTGCTTGAACATATAGTAAGCATCAGTTATGAAAGTCAATCTTAGAAATATGCAGCTACAAACGTAAAAAAAAAAACAAAAAACAAAAAACAAACTTTGGATCAATTTTTAATTTTGCTTTGGTATCAGGCTGATAATTATCCCTTCATTTGCTGAACTTGTTTTTTTCCATTACAGGCTTGTGGGTATGAGAGTGTATTACTTATTGCAGACCAGTGCATTACTTTATTCTTTTATTCCAATACTATACTTCAGTGGGTGATTGCAAAAGCATTCTTTCAGATCAGGTGAAAGTTAGGCAGTGGCCTTAAGTTACTCAGTTTTCTTACCGTGCTATAAATCTGATGCAAAATTTCTCTGCAGTTGGGGACACCCAAATCAGTATTCATAACAATCTTCAGTCCCGTTGGTGTCTCATAATAGTGCAGCTTATATTTGCTGGTTTGAAAAGCCAAGAACCCATCCTTCCTTTATTACATTGTGTTAAGGTAAATTCTTATTGTCAATTTAAAAAAAAAAGCCATAAAACATGAAATGAGCAAATAACAGTACATGTCTATGTCCTGTTATCCATTACTGTACAAGTGAATTAGAATTAGAATTAGAATTAGAACAATCTAGACGAGAACAGGCCATTCTGCCCAACAAAGCTCGCCAGTCCTATCCACTTGCTTCCTCCAAGAAAACATCAAGTCGAGTTTTGAAAGTCCCTAACGTCTTACTGTCTACCACACTACTTGGTAACTTATTCCAAGTGTCTATCGTTCTTTGTGTAAAGAAAAACTTCCTAATGTTTGTGCGAAATTTACCCTTAACAAGTTTCCAACTATGTCCCCGTGTTCTTGATGAGCTCATTTTAAAATACAAGTCTCGATCCACTGTACTAATTCCCTTCATAATTTTAAACACTTCAATCATGTCACCTCTTAATCTTCTTTTGCTTAAACTGTAAAGGCCCAGCTCTTTTAATCTTTCCTCATAATTCAACCCCTGTAGACCTGGAATCAGCCTAGTCGCTCTTCTCTGGACCTTTTCTAGTGCTGCTATGTCCTTTTTGTAGCCTGGAGACCAAAACTGCACACAGTACTCAAGATGAGGCCTCACCAGTGCATTATAAAGGTTGAGCATAACCTCCTTGGACTTGTACTCCACAGATCGTGCTATATAACCTAACATTCTGTTAGCCTTCTTAATGGCTTCTGAACACTGTTTGGAAGTTGATAGCTTGGAGTCCACTATGACTCCTAAATCCTTCTCATAAGGTGTACTCTCGATTTTTCGACCGCCCATTGTGTATTCAAACCTAATATTTTTACTTCCTATGTGTAATACTTTACATTTACTGACATTAAATTTCATCTGCCACAAATCTGCCCAAGCCTGTATGCTATCCAAGTCCTTCTGTAATGATATAACGGATTCCAAATTATCTGCTAATCCACCTATCTTGGTATCATCTGCAAACTTAACCAGCTTGTTACTTATATTCCTATCTAAATCATTTATATATATTAAAAATAGCAGCGGCCCTAGCACTGACCCCTGTGGAACACCACTCTTAACATCGCCAGTTCTGATGAGGTTCCTCGCACCATCACCCTCTGCTTCCTGTGTCTGAGCCAATTCTGCACCCATCTAAAAACATCACCCTGAATTCCCACTTCTTTTAACTTGATGCCCAACCTCTCATGTGGCACCTTATCAAATGCTTTCTGAAAGTCCAGATAAATAATATCATAAGCTCCACTTTGATCGTATCCTTTTGTTGCCTCCTCATAGAATTCCAACATGTTAGTAAAACACGACCTCCCCTTCTGAACCCATGCTGACTGTTCAGAATAACTCCTGTCCTTGTCATGTGTTGCTCAATCTTATCCTTAATAATTCCTTCCATTAATTTTCCTGTGATGCTTGTTAAGCTTACTGGCCTATAGTTGCTTGGATCTGCCCTGTCACCCTTTTTATATAATGGGATGATATTTGCCATTTTCCAGTCCTTTGGAATCTCTCCAGTGCACAGTGACTTCCTAAAAATATGTGTCAAGGGTTTATATATGTACTCACTAGCCTCCTTAAGAACACGAGGATAAATATTATCTGGGCCTGGTGATTTGTTTGATTTCATCTTATTTAATCTGAGCAGCACTTCTCCCTCTACAATTTCCAAATCCCTCAGTACCTCCTTAGTAGTTGTTTACCTCTGGCAGGTTATCCACTTGCTCACTTGTAAACACCTCAGAAAAATGTAAGTTTAGGGCATCTGCTATTTCATTGTCTGTATCTTTTAATTCCCTTTACTATTCCTGATGAACTTGACCTCCTCCTTAACTGTTCTTTTACTACTAAAATACTGAAAGAATCTCTTGGGGTCTTCTTTGCCTTATCTGCTATATTCCTCTCCAACTGTCTTTTAGCCTCTCTGATATCCTTCTTAATGGTTGCCCTCATTTTCTCATACGCCTACGGTTCTCTTTGCAGTCATTAGTCTTATATGCCTTATACAGCAGTTTTTCCTTTGCAACTTCTTTTTAAATCTTTATTAATCCATCGTGGAGATTTTTTAGTTTCCTATTACTTCCAAATTTAGGTATGTATCTGTCCTGCATTACATGTAAAACATTTTAAACCTGTTCCACTGCTCCTCGACTGTCTCCACATTTAAAAGCTTATCCCAGTCTATCCTACTTAGACTTTGTCGCATCTGCTCAAAATTAGCCCTACTAAAGTTCAACTTAACAATTTTAGTCTTTGCATCTGTACTCTTACAAAATACTGAGAATTGTATTACATTATGGTCACTTGACCCTAGTGGTTCAATCACCTCTACACCCTCAATTCTATCCTGATTATTACAGAATACTAAATCCAGATAGGCTTCACCCCTTGTTGGTGCTTTAACATGCTGTGTTAAAAACAGTCGCGATTACTTCTAAAACTCCTGCTCTTGTGCTCCTCCATCTGTAAGGTTATCCCAGTTAATATTTGGATAATTAAAGTCCCCATGACTATAATATCCCCTGTAAACTTGCCTTTTGATATTACTAAAAGATGTGTGTTGAAATTACTGTCTGAATTGGGTGGTCTATAACACACTCCTAAAATGAGACCTTTTCCCTAATATTTTCCAGGCGAAGCCACATGTCCTCACTAAGATGGGGCTCATCATCCAACTGAAGATGACTTACATTTAATTCCTGTTTGGCATAAACAGCAACCCCACCTCCTTTTCTGTTCTGTCTATCCTTCCTAAAAATGTGTATCCCTCTATGTTACACTCATCCCCATCTTTGTTATTTAGCCAGGTTTCCGTTATTGCTATAATATCATAATTGTGCTCTGCTACATACAACTCCAACTCACTTACCTTATTTTTGATACTTCTAGCATTAAGGCAAGCTATTTTTAATGTGTTAATCCTTCTATCTTTACGTGTTTGCTTAAAATTTACATTACTATGCATTTTTATTTCTACACCATTGTTTGTTCTTCCATGTATAGATCTAAATCTGGCCTGTCCTAAACTCCCTGCCCCCCCATTCCCTAGTTTAAACAATCCTCGACTAGCCTACACATACGCCTCCCCAATACATTGGTGCCCCTCCGGTTCAGATGTAACCCGTCCACGGCGAACAGGTCCCATCTGTTCCAAAAGGAGTCCCAATGCCCCATAAACCTATACCCTTCTACCCTGCACCAAGATTTGAGCCACGCGTTAAGCCTTCTAATCTCCTCAATCTTACCTGGACTGGCGCGTGGCACAGGCAGAACTTCGGAGAAGACTACCTTGTCAGTTCTGCTCCTCAGCTTGGTACCTAACTCTTTGAATTTGGATCGCAGAACTGACAGACTACCCTTATGTATGTCATTTGTTCCAACGTGGACAATGACAACTGGATCCACCCGCTCTGGCCAAGAGCCTATCCACCCTTCCAGGAGGTCTCCCACCTGTGCTCCCGGAAGGCAACACACCGTACGAGACTCTCTCTCTCTGGAGCACACCTGCGCTTCAATCCCCCTAATGATTGAGTCCCCAACTATCACTACCTCTCTCTTTTTGGGAACTGGTTTTGAGGTGGCCCGTTGGGGCTCCTCAACCCTGCCTACCACCTCAGAATTATCAGAGTCACCGTCCAGCTCCGCCAGGACATGATAACGGTTAGACACTTCTAATTCTGGGGTTGATGCCCCCGGACAGTGTGCACCCTTTACCTTACGCCTTGCGACCGTGACCCACCTATTCCTACCTGTCTGGTCTGGAATCTCCTCCCGCCACCTTAGGGGTGCACACTATCTCTAAAGGACACCTGGGCCAAGTCCGCCAATTCTCTATTACAACGCAGGTCAGCCAACTCCTCCTCCAGTTCAGCGACCCTGAGCTCGAGGTGCTGGATCAGCTGGCATCTCTTGCAGATGTAGCCCTCATAGACAACTGGCTCTTCCAAACCATCATCTAAAAGTCCAACATCCAACAGGACTTGCATTGCACTGGCCTCATTATTAAAATTTGATTTGGGATTACTAAGCTGCCTTAACTATATATTTTTTTTCTTTCTTAATATTAAATTTCTTCTTCTTTTAAACTTAAATGGTAACACTAAGATCTGCTACAGATATTTTACACCTTTTCCCCTTAAGCTCCTGTACTGTTCTCCCTCTCAGCTGCCTGCTGTTTGCCTTTTTATGAGGTTAACTTTACTTTTCTCTGTCTCTTCTAACTTATAAGCTCTTCACTCGCGCTGTTTGTATTCCCCCGTATTAATGAACCAATACGCTGTCGCCCACTTAACTGTTCTGCCTCTGGACGGCTAAGGACTGTTTAATCTAAAATAAAACAAATAAATAAAACTTTACTACCTTATTTGCTCCTTGTGCCTGATCGGTGTCTTAACGCAGGCCGCTTACCTGCGCACTACTGAGTTTCCACCTTTTACTGCTTTGAAGTCAGCCGCGGCCTTTTTTTCTTTTCCTTTAAACTAAGGAATCGCTGTTACGACGACGCGGTTATTTATTTACAAATGCCGATATCAGTTACTGCTGCTTTCTACCCTGCCGCCTCGATGCTAATTCAAATACAGATAACAAGAAAAAGAACAAGTACAAATAACTTTTCCAAGCGCACTTCCAAACACCCAGCTACTTTTGCTCTTGTGCGGGCGAAAAAAGCAAAAAACCCTTCTAAAGGGAAAAAAGCTTTAAAAATTCCCACACGGTTCCTTAGAGGCAACCAAAACCCAAGTTTTTAAGAGCAAAATGTATTTTTTTAATGTAAATCTCACACCACAGAACAAACCAACACTCTCAACAGACTCTAGCGTTTGCAAAGCACACGTCAGCACAAAGCACACGTGACTCTCAGCTCTGAGCACCCTCAGAACATTACATTAGACACTGTGTACACAGCAAAATAATCCTTATCACTATTATATACTGCTAGTCTTGTAATAATGTTCTGTTCCCTTACCTAAGCAGATTTACACCATGACAATGCCTCCCTTTTAATTAATTTACCAGTTATTGAACATGCTGCTGACCTGAACAGCCAGCTATGAAATTCTTTAAGAATGTCAGCTGTGCCTCAAAAGTAAACTGTAGGAATCTATGCCTTATTTTTTCCACACTTTTACTATATTATGCAGCACAATATACATTAATCCTCAGTCTATTCAGGGAGTTAGATGTACAACTTTGTAGCTGACAGATTGAAAAAATAAGACTTTAAAACACAACAAGCCCAACCTTTATACTAGGATTGCAAACAGCATTACCAGTTGAAAAGTTTGACTGTCCACCATTAGTTCACAAAGTAAAAATTTTATTCTTAGATAACACACAGTGTGTATCTCAAATTCATAGTTATATTCTTAGTAACAGGTAAGCATTGTGGCCTAGAGGCCAAAAAGCTCTACTGTACAAAGAAGCAATCATTCTTCCTGCCGAGATTGCTGTGTGATACGGACGCTCCCTTAACTTGCCTACACTAAAGGGGTGTAAATATTTTTAACAACTGTACTGCATCTATAAAACAGTTTTGGATGGTTCAGATTATGAAACATACTATATAAAATAGTGCACATTTTAATTGTTGCTTATGTGATCATAGATGACTGATGAGCATAGGTTATACTCAAACACATCAGATAAAAATTATTTAGTAATTGCATATTTAATGTAGGTAATATTATGTACTAAATAAGTATTGCCTATAAGGTAATAAATGTCCTCTGATTATATAAACCATTTGATTAGTCAAAGTGGAATAAAAGCAAACAGTTAACTAAACATTTCTTCTACACTCAATCTTTAATGTTTGGTGCATACAGAACAGTTCTTGATAATTGGTTAGGATACATATCAAGAGGAGACATCTTACTGACAAATGATCGAATAGAGAAGAGCATTCCATACATCAACTTGAATTCCTGAAAGAGAAGTATATAGGATTATAGGATTTAGTTTCTATTGCATACAAATCGGTCTGAATGAAATAATGTAAACAGCAACACAATTCATAATTTCAAATACTATAAAAACATAATGAAATTTCACAATCAAACAACTTATCTCTATTACCTCATCTTTGGATATCCCAGCTTGTTTCTTGCGGTTCCACTCACTATAATGCAAGCAGGTCCCATTTCTATCAAAGATGTACAGGTTGTAAACAGTCATAGTCTAAAAGGGAGAGGACAGAGGTTGAAATTAACTTTTAGTGAATTTCCTGATTTTATGTTAAATTGTTTTTCTATTGGCTCATTGTTGATTTAGACTTACTATTTCAATGAAATATCCATACAACTAAGTGGGGCTTGTTAGTATAAAGCTTACCAATACCAATTTGTATAATTTAATAATATGCCCACAGCTTACAAAGATCCTGTAAAATTGACCCAATACTCTGTTATAATCTGTTGTGTTGTATAGCTGCAGCAAATAAAATTCTTATTACCCAAGATTGAACTATTCTTATGTAGCAGAACATAAGTGTTCCTTCCTAAACAATTGTTTAAAAAGTATCTGCTACACAGTAGAAGAGTAATACAGGAAAACCATTCTAGTGACACCTTAAGGTTGTAAAGCACAACAGCTCCTGACTACAAAGTTGAACAATGCTAATAACACTTTACCAAAACTGAAGAATACAGAATTTATTTAATCGAAAAAAAAATGAAACCAGAGTGATGTTAGCCATAGAGAGAGTATTTTAAATAGTTAAAATAGTCTGTTATTAACTTGCTATTGCAGAACCATTATTCTACTTTTAACTATTCACAATGACAGACCAAAATCATACATGTTTACAGAAATATAGTGGAGGGAAACTCTCTGTTAGGGACACTATCACAGACATCTATACATCATCCCGTTTCAAGATACTGTGCTGATCAGCTCATAAGGCAAGTAGAGAAACTCAGTGCTGGCAAAGTACTTAGGTTGAAGGGTGCTGCACACATGTGCAAGAAGAGCTTTGTGGGAACTCAAAAAATAGCCCTGCCATAGTTAATCAATGCAATCGACTAACAATTTTGAATATTATTTTCTAAATTGACCATCACCAGCACGACCCACACCATCACATGCCAACATTCTATGAGCATCTATAATGCGTTTGAGCAGACTAGGGCAGCAGCTGCAACACATTCAGCAGAATTTTCCTCCAAATATCAGGAAAAATTACCCCACATGTGGGAGCATTTCATCAGAGAAAATAGCTGTTTATCAGTCAGTCATTATCCAACCCGGTTCTCTGAGTAAACACCAGATGATGTTCCACAGCAGAACTAGCTCAATCCATGAACACATGGAAGCAAACTGAACAGAAACCCCAGGACTTGTACTTACTTAGCTGTAGTTAATTTAATGTTGTGAAGCTTTATTTTAGATAGAGTTGCATTTTCACCTTCTGCTCAGACATTTATACCAAGACTGACAACTTGTAACTCTTTAACTGTTATCTTATGGTTACAAAAGAAAAGTGCTTATCAACCATCGGTAGTCAACATTGAGCAGCAATAGCATCTTATATAAACAGAGGTCAGCTTTATAAACGTCTTTTAAATATTTTTCTCCAATCATTTAACTTTAAATAAATCACATTCAATAAGTGGTCAAGCTCACTCAGGAATATGTTTTTGTTTTTTTTTTTTTATCTAGTAAAATTGATGAGAGTTTGAGCACAGCAACCTGTAGCTGTCCAACTGTTGAGGAGCTGCTGTTGAGAAGTTTTCATTTTCCAAAAGAAATAGTTTCTACTTCAGTTTAAAGTACAACATTTGCAGACTTTAGAGCTCATCAAAATCCTGGCTTTAAAGGTAAAAAGTATGGAAGTCTTACGTAAAACAATTCTGGGCTCTATCCACGTTCTCTCTTAGGTCTGTGTGGACAGGCTGATGACCGTCACAATATCCTTGTGTGCCTGGAAAGGAGTGCCCTGGAAGAGCCACATGCAAGTTAAATTGAATGCCATCAATGAAGTGTTTTATGGTATAAAGGGTTTCGCCCACTTTTTTATTTTGCCTCCTATGTCTGAAAGAATTTTTTTAGCAGATGAACTGTTGCGTGAATTTTTATGTTGCACAAAATGTTTTCAGGCTTATTAATGAGCAATGATGTGCTAACCTACTAACTAACAGTCTGTAATATCACGAATTTAAAATAAACAAATTTATGTGCGTATTATCAGTCCGGCTTGTAAATAAATATTTAAATGTGATGATGGCAGAAGCAAGCAATGGGTATTTAACAAATGCTCATGGTTCAGTTATTTCCCCATCAGAATAAAGCCATACTAAAGTTGGCTGTGCAACAATTAACTGTTACTTAAAAGTTTAACTTCATTTAATTCTCTGCAGCTGTAAAAGTACAGGATATTGGTTTTACCTCAGTGTTCTCTTCAAGGAATACGAGTTGCCTGACTTCTAAAATAGGATTTCAATTGGTATCATTTATACTTTACAAACCTTATTAAGCTGCTTTATGCCAAATATGCCAATCAGCTACATTCAAGATGTCTATGAACAACACCTTACTCAATTTAACAAGGACTTTAAGATACATGTGAAAGGAGTTTCAGAGTAGATCCATTGTAAAATCGAGGTCTAAAAGATCCCAAAAGCCTTGCTTCATTTTGGGCTACTAACACCAAGTTCATTGTTAATCAAACACACCAGTTTTTACTTTCAGGCTTTTATGACTCAAACAAGACAGCATTGTTAACAATGAAATATTTGTCTTCTTTTTGGAAGTTATTTCAGTTGTGTTTTTTTCATGTTATCAAATTTTAAATACAAAATTATTCAATAAATAAATACAGCACATATTTTTTTTTCTAATTGAATGATCTAATAAATAGTCAAATTGTTTACAAATAAATCATTGTAGCAGTCTTACTAAAAACCTCTTCACCCTTGCTCTAAATCTACAGAATGCTACAGCTGTGGTGGACATCCTACCTAAAAATGTTCACCCTACTGCTTTTACGGACTACAGACCAGTAGCTCTCAAATTACGCTTTTAAAAAGACTTTTATAGGCTCATTCTGAGACAACTAAGATACTCTGAATTCCCAACAATTTGTCTACCAATCACATAGAGTAAAGCAGCAGATGACATTTGAATTTAAATGCTACAAGGAGTCTTCTCCAACCTAGACATGACCAGCACTATGGCAAGAATCATGCTGTTGACTTCTACCGTGCTTTTAATGCAATACACCCTCTTCTGTTAGGAAAAACAGCTCAATATATTGCTGGTAGATCTTCACATGTTCTGAATCAAGGCCTATCTAACTAAAAAGAGACATTTTGTGAAATTGCAGGACTTTGTGATCAGCAACAATGTGAAATGTTTCATCTCCATTTCTATTCAGTCCATTGGTTAAGGGTCTGCAAATTTGGCTCTGAATGGCCATATTGGCTGCAGGATTTTATTCAAAATCAGTTCCTTAAAGAAAAGTAAATTATTGCTGTTTAAGCACTTATTGCTCAAAAAACATTTTTATGCTTCATTTTAGTTGTCTTGGTGTCGTGGCTTCGTAAATCTTCAATTTTTGAACTGCAGACTGTTTAAATTAAATTTTAAATTACTTTGCTCAAATGAAACAGAATGAACTGAATGTACTGGCCTTTAATTACAGTCACTGCAAGCATCTTTTTGTATTGTACTTGTAATTTATCCATTTTATCCTGTTAGTTTCTTTTCCAATTAGTTTATAACCTGGAAATAGGAAATAAGTACAGGTGCCACAGAACCTGTTTGAATTCATTTATATTCAGGGAACAGATGGATGCCATGGGGATAGGAGTTGGAAAGAGTGTGGAGGTACTTAAAAGATAAAACTCTTTGATCTGGGTCATTCATTATCAAAACAAGATAGCCAATCACATGTAAGCAATATCACCTGTCCTGAAACTCCACATGTGCATTTTATCATAAATATAGCCCACCTGATGGACCAAAAAAGAATAAAATGACAGCAGGGTAACATATGAAGCAACATCAGAGATTAAGAGACATGAGACCATTCGATTTGGACATCAGAAAACATAACTTATGAAGAACACCAATCGCTAAACCAAAAGCTGCTTAGGACAGCATCCACACCTTGACACTCCTGATTTTTAACAGTTCTATAAAGTGAGTCTATTTAAACATAAATGTACTTATTTTTAACTTGTGTGTTTTGTGGAAGGTTTCACATCAGCTGTATATTACAGCTGTTACTAGCTGATGCAGATCTTCTTTAATATATATCGACTTATTTATTTCCAACACATTTTTGCCTGTGTTTTGTTTCACAATACAAGTCTCTAAAGTTTTTTTAGATTTTTTATTCCCATACTTTTCAGTGTCGTAAATATTAGTTCTCTATTTATTTTAGATTGAGAGTAATATTGAAACCATTTTAACAAAATCACCCAATTGTTTAATTTTGTTTCACATATCACATGCACTATTTTCAGCAATGTATCTCGTTTAGTAGAAAATTAACCAGCTTCTAATGGTGAAGTAATCAGAACATCTAAACATATTACATTTGATACCTAATTGTTCATTCTAATGTTAGTAAAATTGCTATAAATTTGGTTGAATACAAAGACTATTAAATCCATTGTCATTAGAGATTCACTAATTGTGAAACTGTTTTAAACAAAAACATGCAGCCATAGATCTCCCCAAAGACTGAGATTGAAAACCACTAATCTAAACTGTTGGTGCCATTGAGGACTGAGATGGAGCCTTGACTACTGCAAAGTGGTATTCACTGGCTGTTCAATTCTATCTTTATACAGCTTTTAGTTAACTCAAAATGCAGATGCAAGAATAATTACAAGAGCCAAAAGTTATGAACACACAACTCCAGTTCTTAAGTCCTTACACCGGTACTGTTAAGTTATGGGCTGCTTTTCCTTTTAGCAAATAAAGCCTTAAAATACTTATCTGAACTTATCAATACAAACCAAAGTGCGCATTAAGATCTCAAGTTGCTAGCCTGCTCACGATTGATAAAAGGATTAAAAGGATTGATAAAATAACAGTGGGTGGTTGATCTTTTAGTTACAGGGCCCTGAAGCTGTGGAATGATCTGCCCGCTAACATAACAGATGCCTATTCCTTCAGTCTCTGCTTTTAAATCCAGGCTGATGACTCACCACTGTAGTGTAGCATTCCCAGACTACAGCTACTGATTAACTGTACATTTCTGACTGTTAAGTTATCTGCGCAAACAATATGCAATACAATATGTATAAACCATTACTAACCCTCCTCTATTCTGTTTCTCTTCTCAGTATCCTGATATGGCACTTGGTGTTAACTACTCCTGTCTATGGAAAAGTCATCTCAAATAAAACAGCATTGGAATAATTGAATAGAAGGGTAATTTCACCAGGTTGGATAGCCCTGCACTAGCTCTGCTATAGAATGCCCAGGATGGAGTAGGCAGCTGGTTTGCTGTGGTCTCCAAGACTCCCACTGTGTCTGACCTTTTCTTTGACTCTGACTCTCTTTCTTATAATTTCAACTCTTTCATTTGTCAGTTGGCTATGATTCTACAATGGGCAGATATTGTTGGTTTCCAATTACGTTAATCAGGTTTGACTTTGTTTTCTGTGTACTTTAACAAATCCATCTTTAAATGTGCTTATCTGAATGTAATGACTTGTATAATCTTATCTTGCATTTTGCATTAAGAGTTGTAGCAGCATTCTGTACCTGCACCTGGTGAGAAGTACTGTACAAGAACAAATTATGTAGCCCTGTATTTCTGTGGTGACATTGATACATTTGCCATCTAGCTCTGAGAAAAGGACTACTCGTATTCCGTTTTGTGTGTTGTATTCACCCACATTTTTTTGGTCAACCATTGCACGCCCAAGCTACATTGGAAGGGGGTCTCTTTTGAAATGTCCTCAGGATTTTTTCCTGCAATTGTTTTTTTTTTCCTTCTTATATAGTCTATGATTAGGTCCGTCAATTAAACAGGGCCTTGTGTGATTTTGGGAACCACTTCTGAAAAAGACGCCAGTACATTGCAAGGCAAACATATTCAGTTTAAAGCTGCTAATTAAAATTGACAGTACTAATTGTCAAATACGTTAAACACTTCAATATCGTCTACATTTCATTGCATTTTGATATTAATTTAAATACTAAAATTGTTCTTATCGAAATTAACAAGCTATTTAAACCAAAGAGATTGACGCATTCACCGATTGCATTTTTCCTTGTACATTTCAGTTAGTAATCTGAACGTGACTCGGTGAAAGAGTAGATTTAATTTTTGCTAGTGTGCCTAGTAATTCAAACCTAACACCAGTCTTGGTAACCCTTTAGACATTTCACCAAATTCGACTTGTACAGTATATAATTCTTAAGATCCCTTCTTAAATGAACTCGAAATGGTGCAGTAAACATTTTGCCTTTAAATAAGCTTGACAGTCGCAATTTTAAATCGATCTAATAATCAAAACATCAAATTGGCCATAAGGAGGATATGTAGGTGCACAACGGTATTGTCTTTATAGACTACCGTCCAACACGGATTGCCAGGTTATTTTACTCTTAAAGGAAGATCCTGGAAATTATTCACAATTGATACTCATAAAAGGAAGCATTCGCATTAAAGTCAGAATATAGAACTTACCTCCTGCAGTTGTTGTTGTGCTCTTCCGGGTTTTCCTGCATGGGCCTAATATAGGTATCCTTGTTGAAGCCTGATTAAAATAATTTATTATTTCAATATTTAAAATGAATCCCAACTTGTAACATTTTTCAGATAAGTACAGTTAATTATTTTTATGTGTTCATTTATCAACAGCACCCCTTTCATCGCGTACTAAAAACGATATAACAATTATTAAAAAAACAATGTCGGACTCGTACAGGCAACGAAAGAAAAACCTTGGGCGATATTTGTTGGTATAGGTTCATAGGGTCAATATTTTCATTATAATAAATATTTATTAGTTATTTTTTGAGAAGAATATGTATTTATTATATAATTTCATATCAGTAGTATTTGAGACTTGTCTGTTAATGTCATGCTTCACAGTGTTTATATGTACTACAATTATTTAGGATAGGATTGCCCCCCTCTTGGTGCTTTTTAAAATAAAAGTGGGGAGGTAAGCGTCTTTTCTTCAGTCTGGCTCTAAACAGTTTACACAAATAAAGGAGTCGCGACGAATAACCCAATGCTAAACGAGTGATTAAACATAAGCAATCGTAACAGAAGAGGAAGGACCTCACGATACGTACGGGCGGCCGGAATGGCGCGACGCTGCACTAGACGTTCAAATGCGGAGCTGGCGGCATGTGCCGCGGCTCTTAACCGAAATTCTTAGGCGCGCGCAAAGACGCGGGTGGCGCTGGTTGCTTCTTCGTGCTGTCCTGCTTCGTTAAGCTGCACGAAAAGCGCCACCCTTCCCGGGTTACTCGCCGCCAAGGCAGTCTGGAGGCGAACTGGAATTGTTGAAGTTGCTTGTACAACTAGCCCTGCAGGAGTCCGTATGTGCCACTCACGGGTGAACACATTCTTTATAACTTGTGGTTTCGAACAAGAACGAAGAAATTGGTGATTTCTACTACGATCAGCGGAAAGTGTAGCGTAGACGTTGTTCAACAGGACAGTTAAAAGGCGTTCTTTCGACTACTTTTACTGAAGTGGGTGTGGAGGAGGAGGCGGCTGTTACCCATCTCTTTCGTGGCTTCGCAGAGAAGCAGGTAAGGTTCACTGTGTGTGAGTCATCCGGGTAAAGGTTTACCGTTAACCTTACGAGCTCTAGTAGTAAAACGCTCTAAATGTTGTTATACTGTACGAGGCCATATTTACATCGTATTGTTTGAATTGCTCATTCAAAAAAGACTGGAGAGTTAAACGACTGCTGCGTCTTCATCTTTTTTTTAAAGATAGAGCAACATGTTCATCATTGCTACATTAAGAACGGAAAGTGTTCCTTTTTAGAGCCACCTCCCGAAGCAGGATGGAGTTCAGGACGGGACGCCAAACTCAACAGAGCCAGCGAACTTTAGAGTTGCCAGTTGACGTAATGTGTAGATTTTAGGTATGTTGGAGGAAGCAATATATGCAATATTAATTTTGATCATTTTCCACGAATATATTGTACAGATGTGTTTAAAAAAGTGAAAATGTTAATGACTTTAATAAACCCTCAAAACCTTTAAAGTGGATAATGATAATAATACATATATAATGCTTATATAGCGCCTTTGTCATACGCAACGCAAATCACGAACAAAAGGGAATATACACTATATCTGCATTAGCAACAGCAGAAAATACAAAGCGTTGACCAAGAATAATGGAAAATAAATCAATAAATATACAAAATACTACAAAAAAATCTGCACACATGTCATTACAGTATTTGTAATACAGTTGCAAGTCATACAGAGCAACTGGACGGAGAGGATAAACTGAAAGAAAGGCTTAGAAGTTAAAGGCATCCCTGAACAAAAGTGTTTTAAGATTTTTTAATTTTTTAAAGAATATAGTCAGCTGATCTCATTAATTTAGAGAGGCAGTGCCGAAGGCTGGGCGCAGCAAAGCTGAAGTCACCCACAGAGCAAAGGTTAGTTTGGGGCACAACAATACTGACAGAGTGGACCTCCATGGGCAAACAGGATGCTTAAAGATGGAGGAGGTTACTGATGTACTCCAGTGCAATGCCTTTTTAAAGCTTTGTAGGTTAGTAATACATTTTTATATTAAGTCCTGGAAGACACAGAGAGGCGGAGCAGAGTTGGTGTGATTTGCTTGCTTCTGAGTGCCTGTGTAAGGAGTCTTGAAGCACAGTTTTGAATCAGTTGGAGCTGTGTAAAAGATTAGATGAGCACCTGTCAGTAGAGTTGCATTAGTCAAAGCGAGATACAATAAAAGCATGGACAAGTTTCTCAGCATCAGAATAGGAGAGGAAACACAGGATACGTTACAGAGATGGAAAAAAGTTTTTTTTTTAACTAATAGGGTGTTTTTTTTTTGTCACAGCCCATGTGCAGTTTGGACATTCTCCATGTGTATTTAATTGGCTTTCCGTTTGGAATGCTGGTTTTCATCCCATGTCCTTGAAGATGTATATGTTAGGCCTTGGTGAAGTTGTTTTTATTTACATTTATGACCACAACAACAACAACAAAAATTTTCTATCACATCATATTTTTAGCACAAGAGTTTTCACAATACCAAAATTTCAAACTTTGATACTATACTGAGAAAAGTATTGAAATTGATACAATGTTTGATACCCAATACAATAAATGATATAACTAAACAGAAAATATATTTTAATACATTTCAGTTCTCCATGCATTGACATTTTTACATTAATGGAAACAAATAATAATTTTAGATATTAAATGAAAATAATTAAAGTAGTTCAATCTTTTGGAAAAAGTAAGAGTAAAGTTCAGTAAACAATAAAAGTAAAAACTTTTTGGCATTGATGAAAATAAATATGAGGTAGAACAATGAAATGTTACAAGTGTCATTAAAAGTCGATTGAATTAGAATGGAAAACTTTTGTAAACATTGTACATATACTTAAAGGCTTTGCATAAATGCAGGTGCACATTGCAATTATATGTAAATAAACTACAGTGTCGTTGTATCTTCCACATTTTTTGAATGAGACTGAGACATGGTTTTGTTGGGTTGCAGTTAAGCCCTGACATAGTAAATACATGGGCTGAAGCACAGCTGGAAGTATATGAGCACACAGAGGAGTAGCGCCACTAGTAAATGTCATATGCTACTTCAAAAGCAACATTTTACAGATTTGCATTTATTAATTTTTTAAATGTAGAAGTCCGGTACTTCTCAAAATTTTTTGTATTGACTTGCATATTGTAGGAAATGTGAGGGATCATTGTTTCACTTTCTGACCAGGATGCCAGAAATTGAAAGTTCTATACAATTTATGAACATATTTCATAGATCAGCAAAAGTCTACATTAACATTTACTTTCTCTGATGTGGTTCTATCTATTTATCTGGCTTTGCTCAACTACTAAGTTTAATTTTAATAGTTCTTGTAATCAAAGAGGCTGAAATTATTGTTTTGGTGTAAGTAATGTTTTGTTCCTGTCCTGTTCTGTTTTCTTCAGACATGTGGAAAGATTTTCAGTGAACTTTCTTTCTTTGCTCAGGAGCTCATTTCTTACTTCGCCTTTGGTTGTACTTTCTGGCTACAGCTGGTACTGCAGTTTCTTTTCAAATATTTTTATACACACCGTGTCCTCAGTTGCTAGCAAAGTTATCCCAGCTGGGTCAGATGGTGATCAGTTCTCTCCTCTTGTTAGCAAG
Organism: Polypterus senegalus; assembly: GCF_016835505.1. NCBI lineage: Eukaryota > Metazoa > Chordata > Cladistia > Polypteriformes > Polypteridae > Polypterus > Polypterus senegalus. The sequence continues at coordinate 45,700,501 of NC_053156.1, read as the reverse complement.
GCGAATGTGTGGCTTTCACATAGCTCTGTCTCTTGCCTATGTACTTGCTATTCCTCAGCAAGTTTGGACTAATGGTATCCTTGTCCAACTCCAATACAGATAAGTATTCCACCTTTCCAGTCCAGTACAGTTGCCCTTTGGAGAAAAGGGATTGCTTCAACCTCTGTTGCAGCCACATCATCTAAGTTATGGGTTCTGGGTATGAACAACTAAAGTAATGACCAGGATGAGCTGTAGCTTGATGAGAACAGCAATAAGTGAGAGTCTTACAAGGGATTTTAAAGGAAGGAACGGAGTAGAATAGAAATAGAACAGAAAGCCTTTAATGTCATTTTAAAAAAAATACAATTTTGTTGACCATTGGTGCAAAGTTCTGTTTTTCAATATTACTCATCCTTGAGTCATGGGCTTATGTTTGAAATTGGGTGCCCAGCTCGTACGTTCAAGAGATGTCACTGCCATGTTTACATGGTCTGGAATTGATTTTTTTTTTTAATAATTTTGTTGATTTTATTAAAATCAAATAAAATTCCATACGAATGACTCAAGATTTACAAAAAAAAGGTTTGAAACAAATCAACCCCCACTCCTGAGAAAGACAGCTAGGGCAGCAGTGTAAAACTTTATGCTAGTAAAAATAATTAAATAGGTAAATTAATAAATGAATAAAGATAAATGGAGTAAAAGAGGGGAGAGAACCTGCTTCGTCAATTTAAATACTTATTCTAAAATGTTATTGATTAGATCCTACAAGGTTTTGAAAAGGTTTTGTACAGATCCTCTAAGTGAGAATTAGATTTTTTCCAGTTTCAAATATTATATAACATCAGTTACCCACTGACTTAGAATAGGTGAGTTAGGATTCATCCATTTGAGCAAGATACGTCACCATGCCAGTAGTGTAGTAAAGGCAATTACAGTTTGTTTGTCCTTCTTTATCTTTTCATATAAATCTCAAAAGCTGCATTATAGAAAGGGACCCTGCCATGGATATTGAGACTTTCTAGCTGCCAATAACTGGCTTTTAAACTAGGATCTGTGTTTTAGCCATAGCAGAATAATATATAATGTCAGTCTGTCCTACAGTGTTAGTCCTTCAACTTTGAGATTAAATTAGTTGTATTTTCTCCCTTTAGTTAGTATTGTGCAGTAGTAAAACTTGCATGCAGGCTTACCTTGTATATTCTTGTTTTCTGTCCCCATTTGTCACAAAGCTGAAGTATTTCCAGATGCCACTCTGGCTACTCTCGTTGCCAATTAAGCATGTCAGTGAAGGCTCCGATGCTGCTGAAGTTGTCATCTTATTAAAACTTGCGTGTGGGTGGAAACAGGGCTGCAACTCCATCCATGCCAATTGATAGCCTACAAGTGTCAATTGTCAAATGCCAGAGAGAACTGGAAGTGCATTCATAATACAAGCTATTCAATCAGTACCATGAAAATTAAATAATGAAGTAACTTTAAAATTTTGAAATATTGAGAACTATCAATTTTGATACTTTTGACAACCCTAATTGTTCTAAATCAAGTTAATATGAAAATACTTAGTCAGTCTACTATTTATGAACAATGCATATTAGAAAACAGTGCATATTAGTGTATTTATATACAATGGTTAGTTTTTGTCATGTCTTAGTTTTTCTTGTTTGGTGGCCTGTCGCTTGTATAGATTTTCAAGTGCATCCTTATGAATCGTTCGGCAGTAGTCCACCATCATACTGACATTCCAGTGTCCCTGGTACCTTATCCTGGTGGACTCTTTCACCCAGGTTTTCATTCACTGATCTAAGATTTTCAGGGAAAAAACTCCACACGTGAATCCAAAAAAGTAAACTTTGAAACTCATGTTTCAACCTAATTCCTTAAACTTAACGAATACATTTTTCACAATTTATTTATAGTTTGGGTCTTTATTGTTATCTGAACTCCTAGAAATGACTTCTTTGAATGATTTCCATGCCTCTTATTGCCCATAGTTCATTGCACCATAAATTCTCCATCCAAAGTCATTTTTCTAATATTATCTTGCGAAAAGTGGCCTCTTTCAATTTAACCTCCAATAAAACTGAGAACTTTTTGGCACAAATACATAAAACGGATATCATCTTTTGGTAGGGATTTGACAGACTGCTTCATTAAATCAAGATTAATATGAAACAGTGGTAGCAGAACTTTACCTGGATCATTTCCAATTTCCAGCTATATTCTGTCCATATTATCAAATAAAATAACATATTTTGTATTAAACATAGATATTTAATATAAAAAAATATAAAATTCAAACAAATTTTCATTAAAGTATTGTGAAAACAATAAAAAATGTGTTTTGTGAAAAAATGTTGCATGATAATGAAAAATGGTTTTCATTTTAAAATTCACCACCAAAAATATATAAAAATAATATGAAATAATCGAAACAATTTTTTCAATATATTCCTGTGGAATAAGTTTTGAGAATGTGAGTGGGAGTAAGAATAAATGGATATTACAACCAATTTTGAAGATGTTCTGTAATTTATTGGTGTATGGCATCAAAACCCATAGTAATGAACTCTTTTTGTCAACTTCACAGGTTTATTGCTGTATTAAGAATAAAAGCGGTTAAAAACAGATTTAATCAAGGGCTGTCGTGATTGATCGATTTAATCGACTACTTGACTAACAAGTTTAGTCAGTGTTTTTTTGTACTTGACTAGTTGTCCCTGCCCCTCCCCCTATATTGTGCATCGACATGCTACAACTCTTTATATTGTTTTTGTATAGACTAATTGTGTCAGCCCCTGCACCACATTCAGCAGAAGTCCTCCCAATACATCAGGCAACATTCTCCTCTGTGTGGGAGTATTTGACCAGAAGATCAGAGAAAGTGGTTGTTTATTCACTGTGTGGTGTTCCACGACAGCACTAGCTCAGTGCATAAATGCCTGAAGAGGAATCAACGCTGGCAGGAAGTAAAGCACAAGACAAGACAACAATATCATAAGTACCCCACTTACACTTACTTAACTTGTTCAACAGTAGCTCTTTTAGTATTGAGAAGCTGAGTAAGTTGATAAATTCATGCTAGCTTCAGGGTGAAAGTTAGAGCCACTGTATTTCTTTGGAAAGAACAGACAATCTGTCTTCTAAATGCATTTATTTGTTGCTGCTATTATTTCTCTAGACTGTGCTTAAATAAAATAATGTTTCAGCACAGGTGCTATCTAAATACGATAGAGTAGTCTGTCAAATGCACTTGCTAGCTTTATTTCCAGCAGAAATGATGAACTGGTTCCAGCATTGGCCCCCAAATGGCCATGACTTTGATCATAGGCTTATTTTCATGTGTACAGAGGACAATGAAATTCTTACATGGATTTGTATTAAGTGGGTTTGAAAATTTTATATTACTTGCTATACTTTCTCTTGACCCTTTGTTCCCTTGAAACATGTTTAAAAGTTACCTGCCCACTTGCGCAAGAGATGACAATTTCTGGGAATTGTCAGGGAATGCTTCAAATTTGTTGGGCTTGCTTAAAATTCATGTGATTAAGTTGTAGTATTACCAAATCAGGACAACTGCACTTACATTTGATCATTTTTTAGTCATAGAATTTGCTTTTGCAATTGCCAGTACTGTGGTCATTCTTTGCATTTTCTGTTTGCGTGAAATTATTGCTAATTTCTTTAAATCTTAGGAGTGCCATACATTAATCCGTTTGAATGAGAAAACCTTGCTATCTCATTATAGTAAACAGTATCTTGGTGTACCTGGTGCTAATTTAAGATGGCGGTGAGAACATTTTATAGCAGTTTTAAAGTTCAATAGCAAAGTCTAATGGTACTACCAATAGCATTTGTGCATTATTTAACGTACAGTAAGTGAAATATGAATGTGCAACTTTTCACCAGAATTTAAACTTCAAATAAAACATTTTTAATTATATGCATTTGGATGTTTTTGTGAATCTTGTGCTTTCTTCTATTGTCTGTTTGCGTTTTCCTCCCATTTTTAAAAAGTGTGTGATAAGTTAATTAGCGACTTTTAATTGACCCTGTGTGTGTAAGTCTTAGAATGTGTTAGCGCCCCATTCAAAGCTTGATCCTGCCTTGCGCCTGATGCCAGTGAGTAGGCCTTGAATTTGATTTACTGGGTTTAAAAATACTTGGATTTTCTTAGGTTTGTAATTAGCTTGTCTGGTGGAGTGAGACCATGGATAAAAATTATCAGTTATTTTGTGTTGTAATTTTCACAGTTATTTATGGCTAGAAATCAACTTCTTCTTAAGACGATTGTGTTGGGGCTGACCTGTTTCACTTTGCCGGTAAAGAAGGTTCAGTTATGTTTCTTGTGTGAACCAGGGTATATCTCATGGTTTGCTTGAATTGCCGAGGCCTGTGTATTTTCAATAAATCAACCTAAATTAAAAAAAATCTCTTGTTAATTGCAAAGACTTTCTTTTTTCTTTTTAATGTTTCTTTATCTACGGTTGATTTCTGTCTTATACTTGATTTTATTGTTTTAGGCTCCAGTTCCCTGCATATCTGTATTTGAATAAACATTTTAGGAGTAAACTACACTATATTAACTTTTTCTGCCTTATAAAACAGTATCCCAGATATCCCACTTTTCAGAAGCTGAACTTAATTCCTCTTAGTATTGTAGCTCATTTCAGGTTAAGTGGGATAATTTGAGAATAGATACTGAAAACATGGAAGGAAGCGATTTATTGTCTGTTTAGAATATAAAGTAGAAAATGTATGTTCTAAGAGTTCATTTTAAACAGTTTGTTATAATTCAGCAAATCTCTGTACTAATTATTTACATTTTCCTTTTCTAGATCTATATGTCTCAGTTTGTGATGGTATCCTGTTGATTCTCTGGCTTTAAAGTAAAAGCTCAATGGTGTTGAATATGGCATTGCAAAGCGAAGACCTTCTTAGCGATGTGGATCTATTGGCTTCATCCCAGCCTTGCTCTGCTCCTAATTCCCCTCGATGGCGTACACATGACCAAAAAGGTACCATCGACATTAACCAGAAACCTCTGACTCATTCCTGGCCTTCAAGTCCTTACTCCACTATTAGATCTTCTAATGAAGTCAGCGCTCGTTTGCATATGTCCTTAAGAAACAGTATAGAGACGGAGGGAAGAACATGGTCTGGAATAAGTGGAGACAATGACAATCTAGTGTTTGGAAAAAGAAATGAGCAATCTGCCAAAAGACAGGTCGCCTTTAATACTGGATCTCCTGATTCATCATTAGGCTCTTCAGTTAATTCCCCTTTGGAGTCAGATCATTATAGTCCTAAGGATAAATGCTCACCTTGCTCTGTTGAACAGAAGCCTTTGGCACTGGATTCAAGCGACAGTGATTGCCAGCCAGTTTCTGTAGAACATGCTGTGCCATGTGCATTAAAGCTCAGTAGAAACCAGTCAGACCCTAGAGTAAATTCTGCCGGCAGGCACAATTTTACAGATATCTTCTCTTCCAGCCATTATCTTTCACCAAGAAGCATTGGAGCTTCTCTGTCTGATAACTTCAACATGTCCAGATCAGACCTTATTCATTCAAGCCATGACCAGGCTGGTGGTAGCAGTGAAATGGAAACACTTGCACAAGAGATGACAAGGAATTTACAAACTGGAATAGAAATCAGTTCCATCAACTCTAAGGTAGTTTGTTTTAGTAAGCTTTTCTTGTAACATTGCATGATATTAAAAATGAGTGTGTGTGTGTGTGTGTAACATTCTTAAACTTGCTTAATCCAGTTCAAGGTCATAGGGTAAACCTTTCCCAGGCTGCATTAGGTGGCAGAATACCAGTCCATCCAATGGCTCATTCACATATGCCCAGAATAGTGTTGCCAGTTAAACTAATCAGCACGTCTTTGGCCATTTGGGAGGAAAATTTACACAGACAGACATGAGAATAACATGTAAACTCCAATTGGGTAACGTCTGGGTACAAGATTCAAACCTAGGGTATTGGATTTATTAATTCACACATGGTAGAGCAGTACTTAGTATTTCTATCTCTGTAAATATATACAGCCCTGAACAGGGTATCTATCGCAAGACTTTTATCCACATCCTTTACCACTTACATAATTTCAATTTACAGTCACCAGTTAACATAGTGGATACATTTTTGGGAATATGGGAAGAAATTCTAAATACCTTGACAAAAGTAATTAGGGAGAGCTTGTAATCTTTGATTGGGCATGGGAATCCAGTCCATGAGGCTGGATATGTGATGCAACAACTCCGATCAGCATATTTACAATATCATATATAGTTCTTTTTTTATTATTGTTTTCATACTTATTCTAATTCTTATTTTAGCATTTTACAATATTTAATATTTCAAATAGAAAATATTTGAAAATGTATAATTTTGGCATACAATTTTTTTTTTTTAATTAGACCTAGTGCTGTTTCAGGAGAAAATTAAACATATTTCATAATGACAATCAACTGGCTCAGAAGATTTATATATCTATGTATTGTCCATCCTGCCTTGTGCTGTGTTAGCTGAGATAGGCTAGGTTCACAGTAATAAGTAAACAACAATTACATTGTCTTTGCAATATGAACGGAAAATCTAAATTCTAATATGCAGAAATACAGATAGTTTAATGACATACCTTGGCTCACAAAAGTAAATCATGACTATTTAGCTGTACCAAAATGGTCTTTGGTTTTTGTTCATTTTATTATTTTGTTTCCAGCTAAGCAACAATTTTTGGCCTAATTTGAAAAGAATACTTTTTAAATCTCGTGAACTGTTTTCCTGCACATATTTGAATATCTTATGATTGTTTAGATTGAGAATTTAGCAAAGAGTAGAGTTGACAAAGGTGGGTGATTTTTAAATATTTGGGTTCAACAATACAGAGTAATGGGGATTGTGGAAGAGAGGTGAAAAAGAGAGAGTAAGCAGGGTGGAATGGGTGGAGAAGAGTGTCAGGAGTGATTTGTGACAGACTGGTATCAACAAGAGAGAAGGGGAAAGTCTGCAGGACGATAGTGAAACCAGCTACGTTATATGGGTTGGAGATGGTGGCACTGACCAGAAAGCAGGAGACAGAGCTGGAGGTAGCAGAGCTAAAGATGCTAAGATTTGCGCTTGGTGTGACGAGGATGGATAGCATTAGAAACGAGTACATTAGAGGGTCATCTGAAGTTGGACGGTTGGGAGACAAAGTCACAGAGGCGAGATTGTGTTGGTTTGGAAATGTGCAGAGGAGAGATGCTGGGTATATTGGGAGAAGGAAGCTAAGGATAGAGCTGCCAGGGAAGGGGAAAAGCAGAAGGCCTAAGCGAAGGTTTATGGATGTGGTTAGAGAGGACTTGCAGGTGATGGGTGTAATAGAACAGAAAGATATGGAACAATATGATCTGCTGTGGCAACCCCTAACGGGAGCAGCTGAAAGATGAAGTTTAGATTTAGAATAAATTATACAGTTGCAGTTTGTTCTTCATGGATAAGAAAAATTAAGGTAAGCATAGTGTTCATTTGCTACAAGTAAGCACTGTAGTCAAGTTGTTTGTATACTTATTCAGAGTGCATAGTAAACATAATAAATCAATTATTTTCAGTTAGCTGGTATTCATTCTCTTCTACTCGCATATTTTATATGCAAATATGCATTTGCTCTCTGTATTCTAGCTTAAAGCAAAAAGTGCCTATTCACAGTAACAGACATTTTAAACAATAGGTGCCCAAACTTTTGCATGCCACTGTATGAGAGATATTTAGTTCTTGAGTACTCAGTGTGTGAATAGAAAAATATCAACATATTGTTGTGTAAAAAGCAACAATAGATCCTGTCAGAATGTAGTCATCTTTATTGCAAAATTGAAATCTGTACAAAGAAGGTGAAAACAATCCAGAAGCTGTTTAGTGAATAATGGAAACAAAATCCTGCTTGCATTAGTTTGCACAACCCCTAAACTAATATTTAGTTGAAGCACGTTTTGATTTTATTATAGCACTGCCTTTTTGGGTAAGAGTCTATCAGTTCGGCATATCTGGACTTGACTTTTGCTCACTCCTCCTTCCAAAAAATTTCTAGATCTGTCAAATTACGAATGCATCTCCTATACTAAGCTCTCTTTGGGACAAAGATTTCAACTGGATTAATCATTGATGCTCCTTTAATGAAGCCTTTCCTTTGTTGATTTTGATGTATGATTTGGGTCACTGTCATGCTGAGAGGTGAAGTCCTTCTTCATCATCCTAGCAAATGCTTGAAGGTTTTGTGCCAAAATAGACTTTTACTAGCAGCTATTCATTATTCCATCCACCTTGACTAAAGCTCCAGTGTCAGCTGAAGAAAAACAGCCCCATAACATGATGCTGCTTCCACCATGTATGGTATACTTTTGATGATGTAATGTTTTATTTTTCTGCAAAACATACCATGTGATTATGGGAGATTGTGTATACATTTTTGCAAAGTTTAGCTGGGCTTGAATGTTTTTTTCTTTGTGAGAAAAGGCTTTCTTCTTGCTACCCTACACCACAGCACATACTTATGAAGAATATGACTGATTGTTATCACATGTACGGAACAACCCTGTGCTCCAAGGGATGTTTAATGCTTTGGATAACTATTTGTACCCCTGTCCTGACTGATACCTTTTAATTATGAGATCCCAATCTTGTTATAAAAGCTTGTTGACCATTGCTTGTGGAGTATGTTGCAACCAAGAGAATATCAAAATAATCCTACAAGAGCAGCCATTGATGTCAAGTGTATACTGACTACTGTTTTGAGATGAGATTTCTAGTAATTGGTTGATTCTGAACACAGTCACATCCTTAATTATTAGAGGGTATGCACACAAATACAACCAGGTTTTTGAAGGATTTTTTTTTTCCTTTTTTCTTAACTAGACATTCTGATTTGTTTTCACCTTCTTTGTATTGATTAGGGGGCTTCGCTCGCCCACCCCTGGGTTTGGTTTACTGGACATACAATTTAAAGAGATTATTTTCATGGGAGTTGTTACATATGCATTATTTTCACTTTTACTTTAAAACTTTAGTAAAACCAATATTTGGAATTAACTTCTCTTCAAGATCGCATTGAATTTTTTTTTCTGTGTTTGGACTTGCTTTGTGACAATGTATAACTGACTGTGAGTGAATATCGTTTCTTTCTCTCTAATAAATAAAATGACTTTTTCAAATGTTTTTCCGTGCTCTTTCTTCTTCGCTTTGTTGTTGGCGTGTCATCTAGAATGTATAAAATTATTGTCCTGATAAAATTTATAAGAGCTGAGAGCGCAGGAAGTGTGTCTGGCAAAGACATTCACATGACTGAGGTTAGATGACCGTGGTTTTGTTTGAAAATAGTTGTAAGTAGGGCGTTACGTGAAAGAATCTCATGTTAAAAGTCTCTGTCTGACGGGACTTCATACCGCGCCAACGTTTTTGGAATCTATGAATTCTCGCTGACAACACAAATTGGATGATCTACATGTCTCCGACTTAAAGTTTAAATCCGAACAATATATTCAATCTCTTTTCGCTGTTCCATTATTTTACCGAGTAATAATTTCTGTTTGTTTGCGCTAATGCAATCTTTCCTATCCTTTTTTTGAGACTTTCAAATTTTGTTCTTCCATTATCTCTAACATGCTCTGTATGTGTACTGCGCCAATGTTTTTGAATTCTTTATGGCGTTCTACTTTGTCATCTATTCTTTGTCCTTTATTTCCAGCTATGGGCATGGTTAAATCTCTTGTGGGACGTATAAATGTCTCTCAGAGAAAATCGTGTCTCATCTCCTTCCAAAATTGGTTTTTATAATAGAGAGAGAGCGATTTTATAAAAAAGGTGGAATAAGTTCTGACAGGTTTTATCTTGATTTCATTTTTTATTACATAAAATCTGCAATTTTCGCAGGTGTGTATACATTTTTTTTTGATATCCACTGTAGGTTTACTTAATTTTAGCATGTCTTTAATTTATTGCAATGCAATTAAGCAATCATTTTTTTTCTTACAGCATTTCTATTTTAAATTAAAAGAAGTGCTGTTTTTTTTTTCCCCCTGAGTTTTTGTTACTTCACATCACTGTTTAGAGCATTGTCTCTGTAGTACTGACAACTGTATGTGTTAGTCTTCATCTAAGTAGAGGCACTTTACTGTAATATACAGTTGTTTTTGTATTTTAGATCAGTATAACATTGTTGTAAGTGGATGTGGCTAGTTTGATTATCAACTTCTAGTTATATTGGTAAAATGGCCCAAGATAATTGATTAGTTGCTGTTACCCTCTGCCCTCAACCATACTGATTGGTAGCATGTTTTGTTCTATCAGTGTGGAGTCCTGCCATGTTCTGTGGTCAACAAGAATTTTTTAGCTTTAATGCTAATCATAATTTTCACTCCATAATGTTTGTTTTACATTACAAATCAAACAATTCAGATGTGATTAAAGTACACATTGCAGGCTTTAGTTTAAGGGGATTTGCATACCTTTCGGTCACACCATGTAGAAATGACAACACTTTTTTTATACATGGCCAACCCCAATTTCAGGGCACTAGAATGTTTGCCACATAGCAATTGTTGGTATATTAAAGCATCACCAGGTGCTAAGCATCTTCTTTGGTGATGCATGGCCAAGCTTCTAATGCAGCCATCTTCAGCTCCTACTTGTTTCAGGGACTTGGCCCCTTAAGTTTTCTCTTCAGTATATGGAAAGTATGCTGAGTTAGATTTAAATTGGGTGACTACCTTGGTCATTCAAGAATTTTCCATTTTTTAGCTTTGAAAAATTCCTGTATTGCCTCTATAGTATGTTTGCATCATTATGTTGTCGTAGGTTGAAGTGCTTTCCAATGAATCTATTGACATTTACTGAAACTTGGAACAGATAAGATGTTTATGTACACCTCAGAATTCACTGAGCGGTTGCTATCAGCAGTTATGTCATCGATAAAGAGATGTATGCCAGTTCCAGTGGCAGCCATACATGCCCAAACAATAACAACCCCCCCACCATGTTTAATAAATGAAGTTGTGTGCTTTGGATCTTGGGCAGTTCCTTTTCATCTCCATGTTTTGCTCTTGCCATCACTCTGATACAGGTTCATCATTGTCTCATCTCTCCACCAGACCCTTTTTCACAATTCTGTAATCTGGCCATCCTGTTTGTGTGGCCAACTAGTGGTTTGCCTCTTGCAGTGTGGCCTTCTGTATTTCTGTTCATGAAGTTTTCTGTGGATGGTAGTCTCTGACACATACACATCTGCCACTAAAGACTGTTTCTATCTGTCAGATAGACATTTGGGTTTTTTATCTTTACCTTAGTGAAGATTCTTCTGTCGTCAGCAGTGATGGTCTTCCTTTGCCTACCAATCTCTTTGCAATTTGTGAGCTCACACGTGTGTTTTTTCTTCTTAATGATACTCCTTACCGCTGATTTACAGTTAATCCTAAGATTTAACCGATAAGTCAAATGGATTTATTCTTGTTTTTCAGCCTCATAATGGCTTCTTTGACTTTCATTGGCACAACTCTTGTCCTCATATTGAACAATGGCAACTACAATTGCGAGGTTAGTCTGTAAGTAGAAACAAGACTAGGTGTCTTATGCCTGCAACAATAAAGCAATGGAATACATCAGAATAATCACAAACACATGTGATGTCAATAGTCATATACATTGTGGTGTTCTAAACTGGGGGGGACCATGTTTAAAAAGTGTTGAAACCTCTACATGCGAGACCGAAATACACTCACTGGCCACTTTATAAGGTATATGTTGCTAGTACTTGGTTGGACCCCCTTTTACCTTCAGAACTGCCATAATTTTTCATGGCATAGATTCAACAAGGTGTTGGAAACATTCCTCAGGGATTTTAATCCATATTGGCATGATAGCATCAGGGCTGTGGAGTCAATAGATAAATTCTTCGACTCTGACTCCTTAGTTTCCAGTACTTCTGACTCCTCTGTATTTAATATGCTAATGTATTTCCATGTTGATTGAAGGAAGGCAACATACACGTCATTTAACCACATAACTACTGGCTAGGAAGCTGACTCTCTACCGTATTGGCCAGTTAAACAAAAGACAAAAAATGAAAACAATAAGGTTTTAGTTATTGTTTTTATTAAGTGGCTATAAAGTAGCAGCATGCATAAAAATCAGGAACAGGAACTTTACCAGTTCAAAACCACATTCTTCAGTAGTTTTAAAACAAAAACAAAGGTTAACTACATGAACAAAAAACAGTTTAATATATAAACTTGGAATACAGTTGTAGAGTAGAATAGCTTTTAAATGCAATCCAAAATTAACTCCATGCAATATTCTAATAAACAGAATTGCTTCTGCCAGATCCTCTTTCATAGAAGCTCTTAAATCTGACTTGATTATTTTTTAGAGCTGAAAATAGTCTTTCAGCACTGACTTGGTTGGGTGACATTGCTGTTACAGTTCTAGTCACATCACTAATCTCTGGATCAACAAGGATGGCTTCTTCTACAGTCAGTTTCGATGAGTGATCATACTTTTCAACTTCTTTTAATTCTTTAAAAAACTTTCACTGGTCGTTTATCTTTCACGCATAGATGATGTCGGTTTGCTTTTGAAACTTCCATTTTGTCCAAGTAGGAACCAAAGTCTAATTCTTCATTTGAAGAGGATGATCATGAGTTACCAGTGCTTATAGCTTCATCCAGTGGTGGTGTTTCAGGTAGTAGTAATCCCTTCATGTGAACTGTTACATCATAGAGTGTATTTTTTCCATTAGCAATCTGGTCACTGCTCAAAAAAATTCGGTTCATTGGATCAGCATAAATAGCAGCTAACAAGATTTAATTATCCAGTAAGAGACTCTCTCTTTTCTTCGTTGAAGATACGATGCCATTAACTATTAACCCTCCAATTTTGCTCAGGCAGTATATCAAGCTCTTCCATTCCAAGAAAAATTTACCGCATGTTTAATCTTCATATTGCAACCTCTTGGTTACAGTAAAGGGGTAAGAAAGTAGACTTTACAGTTCTTTTACTTGTGCCCACTGGCTTTCAGTTAATAAAACATTTTCATTGTCCAGTTCTTCAAGAAAGTCTTTTAGTTCAAGCAAATTCTTTACCATCAAATAAGTGCTTCTGCAGCATGTTGTTTGATCCAAAATGGCTCCTCTTCCTGCACATCCTTTCAAAATGGCGTCTGTTTTAGGAGCCCTGGCTGCAACAGTTACTTGCCTTAATTTGCCAATTAGAGTAGCTGCATGACGATCTTTCAATCCATCTCTTATTGCAAGTTGCAGAGTATGAACAGCACAATGCATATGTTGAATAGTAGTAAGCTTAGATGCTTCTACAGCAGTGTTATCCAAAATTTCACTATTCTCTTCAGTTTCACTTTCTCCAGTACTTGCAGAACTGTCTTCCTCTGTTTGTCACTTTCTTCATCTGCTTTATTCATTTTCTCAATTGTGCTTAACATATTAAAAGCATTATCTGTCACGATACATAGAATCTGTTCCTTTTTAATTTCAAAATCTTCTACAACAGGTGGTGTGCAAAGTAAGTTCAGCCCTGGGTGGGAGCATATGTGGAGTGTGCAGACAGAACCCCTAAACACACATCAGGCCGTAGCACACACCTACACCTACATCATTACACTTGTTTACACTCAAATGAACTTGTTAAACACATAATATCTGAAATAAAATGAAAACGCTTGTCAGGTTGTAGTAAAGCTCAGCTGAACTTCACACTAGTAGTAACACAACTATGCACTGGGCTTTGTTCTTGCATCAGAGAGGTACTTAATTATGACTATTGTTTGTGAATTGGGACATTTGGACTTCCTGTATTTTTTTTTTCCCATTACAATTTAAATTTATTAGGAGTCGGAGTCGGTACATTTTTGCCAACTCCGACTCCAGGTACCCAAAATTGGCTCAGACTCCTTGACTCCGACTACACAGCCCTGGATAACATCACACAGTTGCTGCAGATTTGTTGACTGCACATTCATGATGCCAATCTCCCATTCCACCACTTCCCAACGGTGTACTATTGGATTGAGATCTGGTGGCTGTGTAGGCCATTGGAGTACAGCGAACTCCTTGTCTTGTTCAAGAAACCTTTTTGAGATGATCTGAGCTTTGTGACATCCCATGTTATCCTGCTGGAAGTAGCCATCAGAGGATGGGTACACTGAGGTGATGAAGGAATGGACATGGTTAGCAACAATGCTTGGGTAGGCTGTGGCACTTAAACTATGTTGGTACAAAGGGGGCCAAAGTGTGCCAAGAAAATATCCCCCACATCATTACAACACCACCAGCAGCCTGATCCATTTGTATAAGGAGGGATAGATCCATACTTTCATGTTTTTGATGATGCCAAATTCTGACCCTACCATCTGAATGCCGCAGCAGAAATAGTCTTATCTGACCAGGCAATGTTTTTTCATTGTTCTGTCCAGTTTTGGTGAGCCCATGTGAATTGTAGCCTCAGTTGCCTGTTCTTAGCTGACAGGAGTGGCACCCAGTGTGGTCTCCTGCTGCTGTAGCCCATCTGCTTCGAGGTTCAACATGTTGTGTGTTCAGAGATGCTCTTCTGCATACATCGGTTGTAACAAGTGGTTATTTGAGTTACTGTTGCCTTTCTATCAGCTTGAACCAGTCTGGCTATTTCCCTTTGATCTCCTGCATCAACAAGGCATTTTCATCCAGAGAGCTGTCTCTTACTGGATATTTTTCATTTTTTGAACCATTCTCTGTAAACCCTAGAGATGATTTTGGATGAAAATCCCAGTAGATCAACAGTTTCTGAAATACTCCGACCAGCCCATCTGACACCAACCATGTTCAAAATCACTTAAATCACCTTTCTTCCCCATTCTGATGCTTGGTTTGAACTTCAGCAGGTCATCTTGACAGTGTCTAAATGCATTGAGTTGCCTAAATGCATTGAGTTGCTGCTATGTGATTGGCTGATTTAGATATTTGCATTAACAAGAAGTTTAACAGATTTTACCTAATAAAGTGGCCTGTGAGTATAGATGCAAATACCCTTAAAGTCTACAATGTGCGCTTTAATTATGTCTGAATTATTTGATTTGTAATATCAAACTGTGGAGCAGAGGGATAAATCAAGGAATAATGTGTTTTTGTTTCAAATGTTATGGAGGACACATGTTAGATTGCTGCTGTCCAATTTTGTGAGTGTTTTTTTTTTTAATATGGTAAAGCACTATAAGTCATCTGGTTTTGTTTTTCAGCACAGTATTATGTAGATTTATTTAAAATTCGTCATGTTTTCAATGTAAATGCAAATAATGGGATTTAGGTGTATTATGTTCATGTTCTATAGGCGTTTTCACACTAGTTCTGTCTAACCTTTCCACCTTGTAATGTTGGTGTGAAATTCCATTCAGATATTTGGGGGAAACATATTTTGTGCTTGGTCCACACACAAATGATTTAAAGATCTAAATTGAAATTATCAGAAGAGGTGTTTTTTTTTTTCTTCCAAAAATTACTTGACACCAAGCAATAGAAGCCTATTGCTTCCATACTTGTGCTGGGTATAGCTGTTTCTGCTATGTAATAACTGTTATGCTTGTTTTATGGATACTGGCTGCCTGGTGTAAAAATAGTATTATAATTGTTTATGATACATTTGAACATTGCATTTATAGTATATGTTAGTATAATTATATTTGTGTATAGATGCATATATACAGTTTCCTTGCTTTGGAACCTGCAGTTCTAACTGTTTAAATATGGTGTAAGATTTTTCTAAGGTTGTCGATTCTTAACAGTTTTTGCAGTGAAAAAACAGTTTAGACAAGCAATGGGATGAATGCATGTGAAGCATGCTTTAAATAAAGACCTTAAGATGTAACAGTCATGAGATCATGTTTTCCACAAAGCTAGGTTATTAAAAGATGTGTGGACTAGAGGTCCACATGATACTATTTTTTTTTTTTTTTTTTAATCCTGCTTTCCTCATTCTCTTTCCTGCTCCCAAATGCATTGCCATTTTTCCCTCCAAGTGATACTTTAATGATGCATAGCCTGAGTGTTATCATTAAACAATATAATTCATAAGGGAAACATTATACCGGTGTGCATTAATCAGTTTATGACCATTTATTCTTTTTAAATAATTCAATATTTACCAAAAAAAATAAATAAATTAATAAAGATTTCCTGTTTTCTTGGAGTTAACATTTTTTTTTATGATCTGAAAATGTCAGTGCAGGTGGTATTAGTAAATATTGTCCAGGATTTAGTTTTGATTGTTACTCAGACTGTGTGAACAAACAATAACTGTACATATTTAATCTATTCCATGTGACACAGTTAGTTATGTTCTTGGCCTGCATGCAGCATAGAGTTCATTTAAAGAAAAGCATGGCAGTTGCACACACTTCACATCTATGAGTCCTGGGCAGATCATGTTATTATTCAAGAGTTTATAAGTCCAGATGGTACCTAAATGAATATGTTCATTTATATATAAGGTTAAAACACCCCCCATATTTTCGAACTGGAAACAATAACTAGAAAGCTGAGTTATTTGGCTTGTAGAGCTGGCATGTGTGATTTACTACAATTGCTTGAAAAGTTTACTAAAGTTTAGTGTCAACTAAGATATTTTAGTTTTTTTTATTTTTTAATTCATAAAGATTGATATTTAACACATGCCTTTGCATAAAATTAATGATAAGCCCCCCACCACCACCCACCCACACACACACAAACACACACACTCCTCTTTAAAATAAAAATTTGCTCACCCTAGTAGATTAATAATTTGTCTTGCACTGGCATACTGCTAAGACAAGCATTTAAAATGCAAGTTATTCATGCATGCTTAGGACAAGATGCGAGCTGCGTCCAGCACAGCAAAACATCATCACTATAGCCCTGCCCACACAAAGTTAAGTCAATGCATAAAGGAAAAAAGACCACATTATTTCAGGTAGTAATCACTGCTGTGAGTTTAGTCCTAAACACCAGGTAACGTAGACCTCTAGGGTGGACAAAATTTGTATAATAAATAACTTTTGTAAAAGACCACACTTAGCAGTGGTAGTCTTGTAAGATGCCACCTAAAAATATCTGATAGTATGTAATATAAAAAGGAATACGTGACTTGCAGTTGTTATCTGATAGTATGTAATATAAAAAGGAATACGTGACTTGCAGTTGTCTAGAGCTAAAATGTTTAAGTAGTACTGTATATTTTTTCCATGGTCATTGTAATTCAGATGGCTTTCCTGAAGAGGGCAGCCTGTTAATTCTATTCACTAAAAAGAGCCAGCTCTTTCAGTTCTCTGTCACTTCTAATTGTATACAAGCAGTCACACATGATTATATGGGTCATTAGGTCAGCTTAGAAAAAATAAGTTAATAATAGCAAATAATGTTTCATACCACTTTCTCTTACAGAGTTTATAAAAAGATGACAGCTTGGTTGGAATGGCAGGTATATAAAAGTGATGTTGACATTACAATTAATTTTTAGTTTATATGACTAGTTTTACTCTAAGTTTGAAATATTTGAATTATACAAATTACGTTAAAGACTGCTATGATATTCAGAATGATTTAACATGTATTTTGGGTCATTTATAAAATAATTTAAAATTTATTATTAAATGAGAAATGCAAAAGACCCAGGAGCATGTTTCATTCATCTTTGAAAAGTCTCAGTCATTGCAAGATTTCACTGGTATTTTAACTCTGATAGTGGCTACCTAAACATACCTGTATTAGTGGTGTTACCAGAGTGACTTATCTCGTTGTTTAACAGTTGTATATATGCAAATGACTCCTGAGCATATTAATATGTTCTGATTTTCAGTTAAAACCCAGAAGTTGGTTTCTGTTGTAGAGCATCATATTTTCTTCAGATATGAGCATAACATCATATCATATTCTTATTTCAGTTGCTTTTTTTCAATGTTTGAAGTCCTTTGTCACTTCAGTGATTCAATGATTTGAAAAATCATTTATCACCCACAAGTGTCAAGAGTCATTTTGGTTGTTTTTAAATCAAATGAGTGACAAGGTGGATGGAAAGGTGTGGTCAGGGCAATGTCACAGCTAATAAAGCTTTATTTTATTAGTTCTTTTAGAAGTGCTTAACTAGACATGGCAAGTGGGCAGGCATACATGCATAAATGATTGAACTGTTGTGCAATTAAGCTTAAAAATGTAAAAATATGTTAGAGGAAACCAAATGTTTTAAAACTATCTGGATAATTTAATTTTTAATAGAAGTGTTGTATATACACTATGAAAGAACCTGCATAAGATCAACAGATTAATAAGTAAGATAATTGCCAAGTTTAAGTGTCATGTTTTAACATGTTTGATCTGCATAGATTTGGTTTCCAGAGGCAATGCTTACATTGCAGTTAAAGGTGACAGATATAAATGTGTACAAATATCTGTCCTGCTTGTGGCCTGCATGTACAGAATTTAGAAAAAAAAATACATAGGTCAAATGTGACAAAAATGAATGCCAACATTGTGTTGGATGCTGCAGTACTTAATTTTGAATTCAGTGCAGGATATTTGTGCATTTATAGATTCATAATGGCAAGGAAATAAAAATTCAAAAGCTTAAAAGTGAATTTTGGAATGATTGTGTGTGAAAGAGCAGTTTGACAGTTTCAAAATGTCAGGAGGGGGAAATATGTTCTTGAATTGTATTGTTTCTTTCAGAAAATGCCTACTATTGCTTGGTAACAGTCAACTCTAAATTCTTTTGAAGCCCACCACTTTGCTTTCTTTCCTTTGGCCTTCTGGGTTGGACTGGAAATGTTTCAGATTGTGTGGTGGTGTTTTTGTTTTTTTTTTTTTGCTGTTCATAAGTCTCCAAAACTGATCTTTGTCACCTTACCATTGGACTCGAGGTGTTCATCTGTTTATTTATGTGTGAGTGCTTATTTTTCTTTTTTTAGCTTTTATATTGAAATATTATTTTAATCACATAAATTTTATTAAAGATTTAAAGTCCTTCTGTTATGTAACACATTGAGGAAATTCAAAATATCACAGTATAAATACAGTTCCTGCTTTTAGAGTACAGTTATGTGCCAACTTACAACTCTATTTTGGACAAGCCTTTTGGCCACGTGACAAATTAACTGTTGGTCACGAAGTGCACAGGTCATTGCAAGTGAGGCTCTGTGGGTCTGAATCACTGGTGTGTATACTTTAACTGCGTATACGGAGTAGCACAAACTGATCTTCATATCTTGGGAGCTGCATGCTGGGTGTAAGGCAGTGTTTCTTGAGTGGGTTACAGGTTTGCCATCATTGGTTTGTGAGTGGGTCGCTTCGCCTGCACAATCAGTGACACTGCTCAATATGATTTCTTGCATCTAAGTGAGCTTTTTTTCACCATGGGGGACCCCCGATCATGCTTGTTTCACTATGGGGGAAATTTTCAATTGGATTGTAAATGAATTTAAAATGGCAAAACTGGAGTGCGAACCATAAAGGTTGAGAAACCCTTCCGTAAGGAAGGTGGTGCTGGCCAATTACATAATTACTCTATTGTTTTCCTGTGGCCCTTAGCTATAAGGTCGATCACCTCAACTCAGTTGGCTGTAAATTGCCATAGAACAATATTTTTTGGTGAAATTATTGTATTGTGTCTTTCGGATGCATAGTGAAAAAAATAAGGTTTTCCGGGATTAATTTTATCACCAAATGAGTTTTGTTAATTGCTAAAATAATTTAAAACTACAGCAATAGATTAAAATGTAACATATTTATTGTAAATCACTATGGCAGTCACAACTTTTGAAACATGTCTTTTTCCCTGACCTATCATTGGTTGATAGCTTTGTGTGTAACTGTGTACATGACCATTTATCTTCTACAATGCAGATGTCAAGATCGGATTCTGTTTGGCGTTTCAAATTTATCCGATGTCTTAATTTGAATCCAGTTATACCTGTACATTTTTTTGTTTTCTCCATTTTCAGAAAGGGCCAAGACACATTTCAGATATGGAGAATATTCGTTCACATTTGCAGAACTTTATGAAAACCTCTCTGGACAAGTCTACAAGTAAGTACTTGAAAGAAATAATGCAATAAGAAAGCAAACAGTGTAAATTGCATTATTTTCTGATTCTATG
The DNA here is from genome assembly GCF_016835505.1 of Polypterus senegalus. NCBI lineage: Eukaryota > Metazoa > Chordata > Cladistia > Polypteriformes > Polypteridae > Polypterus > Polypterus senegalus. The sequence goes on along the minus strand of NC_053156.1, from coordinate 45,680,372 downwards.
TTAAAAGAAGATTAGATTTTATAGTGATAGTTTACGTAATTCGTTTTATAATGCAGTTTCATCAAAATCAGCACAATGTCAGTGCTTTATAGTCTGTTGTATACATTTTGCTCCATGATTTTTTTGACAACTCTTTTCTAGTCATGATCAACTCTTTCCTTTAGAATGCACCTCTAAGCAGAGAACATGTGTGAATTACAGAGAAGAAAACAAAAAATATGTATATACAACATTTTATAGCAAACAGCATCCCAAAGGAATTTTATAAATTCATCTACTTAGGATAATTGTTTAAGTATATTTCTTACATTACTTAATTTCACAGATAAGAAATGAATTGTCAACTTTTTGGATTTAGAGCCTACTTTTTTATCAGTTATAACAAACTGCCTAACAAAATATACATTTCTATCCATGTTCAAGCATACTGTATGCTTTATTCAATTTGTAGTTTTTAATGCAGAGCTGATTCTGGCAGCATTGAACACAAGGAAAGACCAAACCGTGGACAGGGTCTCAGCTCACGACAAAGTAAAGATATGGTGGCCTATCCAGTTTTTAGAGATTATCTGAATGAGAGAAGTTAAATGGTTTATGTGTGCAGCTCATGTTTTGGGCCTCTGCTGGATAATGCAAAGTGTCCTTTGGACATGCTAGCCATTAAATAATAGCTGAGGTGGTGGTTAACTAGTATTACAACTGTGTTGATTACTCTAGCATTAGGTAATAGAAGCAAATGACCAGGGGCCTCATGTATAAACGGTGCATACGCACAGAAATGTTGCATAAGAACTTTTCCACATTCAAATCGTGATGTATAAAACCTACACTGGGCATAAAGCCACACACTTTTCCACGGTACCTCATACCTTGTTGTACGCAAGTTCTCCGCTCTGTTTTGCAGACTGGCGGCACCCAGCGTTAAAGCAGTACTACTGCCTGTATGGTTACTCTTATTTTCCTGGCGCGGCTTTATAAATACACTGAAACTAACCGCATATTGTTTATTAGTATAATGCATCTGATTGTAATTAACTTGTAACAATATAATGGTCCAGGGAATAGCCATAGTACTCCAAATACCATAACTGCGGTATTTAGCGTTGTTACTCTCACTGCACCTTCTTCTTTCAGCTGCTCCCGTTAGGAGTTGCCACAGCAGATCATCTTTTTCCATATTACTCTCACTGCACCACTCGGAGTATTTATATCACTGTATCTGAGTGAGGAATCACAGCAGCAGCTGATCGGAAAGAGCATATTATCAGTACAGTAATCCCACCTCAATTGCGGGGGTTGCGTTCCAGAACCCCCTGCGATAGATGAAAATCCGCGAAGTAGAAACCATATATAGTTATAGTATATAGTATAGTTATTTTTATATATTTTAAGCCCTTATAAACTCTCCCACACTGTTAACATTATTAAAGCCCTCTATACATGAAATAACACCCTTTAGTCAAAAGTTTAAACTGTGATCCATGACAAGAGAGAGATGAAAGTTCTTTCTCACAATTTAAAAGAATGCAAATATATCTTCTTCTCTTCAGCAGCAGAGAATTTCAGAGAGAGAGAGAGAGAGAGAGATCGCTCGCAAAGAAAAGCAAACAATCAAAAAATCAATACGTGTGCTTTTAAGTTTGCCGCGGCATTGTTTAGAGGAACGTCAGTATCTTCTAAGCAAACAGCCTCTGTGCAAACAGCACCTCTGCTCACACCCCCTCTGTCAGGCGCAGAGAATGTCAGAGAGGGTGAGATAGAGGCAGAGACAAGCAAACAATTAAGCACCGCACGGCAAACATATCTTATAGCATTCAGGAGTTTTAGTTAATATGTAATACATGCTCTGATTGGGTAGCTTCTAAGCCATCTGCCAATAGCGTCCCTTGTATGAAATCAACTGGGCAAACAAACTGAGGAAGCATGTACCATGAACTAAAAGACCAATTGTCCACAGAAATCCGCGAACCAGCGAAAAATCCGTGATATATATTTAGATATGCTTACATTTAAAATCTGCGATAGAGTGAAGCCGCGAAAGTCGAAGCGCGATATAGCGAGGGATCACTGTCTACTGCTTCAAGCACACGCTACCTCAGCCACGGCAAAACGTTTCAACGCCTTTCCTGTACTAACCTTGCGGTTCAGAAACAGTTTCATCCCAAGAACTTTAAATGCACACAATCAATTGCTCCTTGTAGAGCTATCTGTACTTATAAGTAGAATTACCTCACTGTAGCACTACAGTTATAATATTGCACAACCTGAGCCACTTTATAAAGCGGGTATTTACAGATGACGATATCATTTTTAAGATGAAATGCAGCAAAATATGTTGTTTATATTATAACAGGTAAAACGTTAACTTCATTTAAATAATCTATATTCTTCACTGGGAATGGTGTGAAGGATAGAATAATTAAACATGTACTGCAATGATGTTCCTTAAACGTTTTGAAGAATCGGCACTATAAGCTTACAGATGGCTTAACATCTATTACAGAGCTGATTGTGTGGCGATCAGTTACTTGGAGAAAGAAAAGCAAGGACTGCAGGGGTGGCCACGCCAATATATATCTATACTAATAAAAGGCAAAGCCCTCACTCACTCACTCACTCACTGACTCATCACTAATTTTCCAACTGCCCGTGTGGGTGGAAGGCTGAAATTTGGCAGGTTCATTCCTTACAGCTTCCTTACAAAAGTTGGGCAGGTTTTATATCGAAATTCTACGCGTAATGGTCATAACTGGAAGCTGTTTTTCTCCATTTACTGTAATGGAGATGAGCTTGAACGCCGTGGGGGCGGAGTTTCGTGTGACATCATCATGCCTTCACGTAATCACACAGTACATAGAAAACCAGGAAGACCTCCAAAAAGCGCTGAAGAAAACATGCATTATATAATTTAGAAGGCAGCGAAACAATAAGAAGCGGCGAGTGACATATACAACCATATTTATGAGTTCTGCTACTTCGGAAACAAAGCACGATGTAAACCTACACTTTAAATTAAGTTCATAGACAGGCTGCGCTGGCGTTTGTAATTTAGTGCCTGCCCATATAAGGCCGTCCGTCAGCGGCAATCCAATAGCAAACTCCCACTAAATATTCACGGGTTAAGGACTGTGCTTATGCAGAGGAAGATGAGATGGTCAGGGTGGTGTTTGGTACAAACTCAGCGAAACTGCGAGAGAAAGTTTTAAGTGCCAGGACTAAGGTAACATTAAATACAGCCATGGACATAGCACGAGATGGCACCAGCACAGCTGGGAACCTTCGATGCATGTACACCGAGCGGCTCACGTGAACTGACGCAGTGCACAGATAAAAGCAACAGTTCCAAAAGGCTGAACAAAACCGAATTACACAATTGAAAAGGCAGCAAAAATATGAAGCGCCTTACATACAAGCATATTCATAAATCCAGCTACTGCGGAAACAAAGCACACGGTGGAAAAGTCAATGTCCCGCTAAAGGAAGACAGTGTAAAAAACCCGTGCATGCAGTGTGTCAGGTCTCAGATAAAGAAGAAGACGAGCTGTTTATTGATGCAGTAAGAAACGAATCGATGAATGAAACCTGTCATCTTTACAACGATTGACAAACACGGAATGTAACTTGAACACAACACATCCTACAAATACGAACCTGATTGAAAGAAATAATGATAATCAAATCCTTGATGACAGCAACACTCAGTAACACTCACAAAACAAATACTGTATATTGACAGTCATGTTACGTTATTTTTAAAATGTTCCCTTTTCTTTTCTAGCTTTTTAACACACTACTTCTCGCTGATATACGGGTATATATATATATATATATATATATATCCCGATCTACATACTCGAATAATGGATACTTTATTCGCCATCAATGATTGTTTTGGTAAAGCCATACTCAGTGTATTCATTAGATGAACGGTAAAAAGTAAGAGCGAGGGAGGATGACTTATTGAGGCATGCAGGCTGTAGTGCGTCAACTCTATCTGAATTGCGCGATCACATTTAAAAAATATATATTTTCAAGTTCTATTTAGTCCATATGTGTCAAACTCAAGGGCGGGCCACATCCGCCCGGCGTAATTATATCCGCCCGCGAGATCATTTTATATACTGTATTATTGTTATTAATGGCCGGGTATATGAAGCGCTGGTAACACAATAAACTACAGATCCCATAATGCAGCGCTTCAGCTGCCTTGCCGAACACTTACCGCGTTAATCAAGTCTAGCTTATGATGCTGCAAGTTATTGCGAAGCTAGCTCACACGATGCTGAAGAGAAAAGTTGATTCTGAAAATAGAGCCTTTAAAAACCGATGGGAGGCTGAGTATATGTTTACTGAACCCGTGTGTCTCATTTGTGGAGCTAATGTGGCTGTAATTACAGAATTTAATCTAAGACGGCACTATGAGACAAAACATCAGGGTAACCTGAAAGACCTGAATGCAATGCAGAAGATACAGAAAGCAGAAGAATTAAATAAGAATCTGACACTTCAGCGGACGTTTTACCCGTGCACAATCACAAAGTGATTTCAAGTGAAGCTGCTTTTATGGGAGACACAAATGCACCAGTGCAACTTGCCCCACTTTCCCTGTTGCCAAGTAATGTTAAACCAAGTCGTCACTACGGTGTTCCCAAATACGCACTTTGCTGATAAACTGAGCGCACTGAGTTTGCACGGCGCTTTGGTGACTTTGAAGAACAAAAAGTCCGTCTACATGCGGCTCGAACCTTGTGCATGTTTGGTAGCACATATCTGTGTGAGAAGCTCTTCTCAGTGATAAAGACTAACAAAACAGCACACAGGAGTCGCCTCACTGATGAGCACCTGCAATCCATCCTGAGAATCTCCACAACACAGAACCTCACACCAAACAGAAACGAACTTGTTGCCAAAAAAAGATGCCAGGCGTCCAGCTCTAAAATGACATATGAGCAAAGACAACTGAATGATTTGATTTGTTATTGCTGAAAGGAACACATTTTATTTATATTTCCAGGTTTTGTTATGCAGCATGTTCATATTTGAATTTGTATAATTTTGACAGGATATATTTTTATGGAGAGCAAAATCTTTTGGGATATTTAAAATCTAAGTTTATTTTTATATAAAATTACATAAGAGTAAAGAAATTTGAATGTTTGTTCTTTTAACGTTTACTTTATTTCTAACTTGTATAATTTAGACAGGATATATTTTTATGGAGAGCAAAATATTATAAGTTGTTTAAGGTTTGAGTTGATTTATTCACGAATAATATTCCTGTCTGTTTTTACCATTCCTACCAAAGATATTTCTGTCGACTAAATAAAAATTCCTTCTATTTAAAATTTAAATAGAACTTGAACAAATACGATAGTTCATAATATCCACGCAGACTTGCGTAAGAGCGGGAGTTATCCGTTTTAACAAGCAGCGTATTGCACTGATACGAAATAGCTGTGTGTGTGTATATGTGTGTGTATGTATATGTATATATGTAGATATATATGTATGTATATATGTGTGTGTGTGTGTATATATATATGTATATGTATAGATATGTATATATATATGTTTGTGTGTGTGTGTAAATATATATGACAGCAATACTTATCACTCACAACAGTGACAAAACAATTACATTGACAATCATGTTACGTTATTTTCAAAATGTTTCCTTTTCTTTTTCATTGCTTCTTTAACACACTACTTCTCCGCTGCGAAGAGCGGGTATTTTGCTAGTTGAATATAAAACATAAAGAGAAAATAACGACACAGCTAAAAACGCAGCAGCAATTTTCAACAAAAGTTAAATGCTTGTGTCATGATCACGAGGCGGCTATGCAGTGTCCGCAATGGACGTGGCCACCCACCTTGCATAAGATACCATATTGACATTGGCAGGCGAAGGAGCCACCGATTCTTTCTCTGCCCAGGGCCGCCACAAGCCTAGAGCCGCCCATGAGTACTTTTGCAATAAATAATTTCATAGAAGGTCGCGCACAATCACTGCGTTGTGAAAACCATGTTTAATAACATGCTTTAACTCCTATCATCATGGAAATGATATCACGTTTACATCTCAGTACAGTATTTTAGTTATTCAGAGAGCTGTAATATCACAAATGTAATGGCTTCTGTGTCCTGTCGGAGGAAGAGAGCCGGTTTAAGAAGCAAGTAGTGATTCACACACATAGAGCACATAGAAGATCACATACAAAACAAAGCATTTAACGTGCTACTTTAATTACGATGTGATTTGAGAAACTGGTTAATTAAACAATGAAAAAATAAACTACATGATTAAAGTGGAAATTTCGAGATGGAAGTTGACATTTCGTGTTTTTCCACCACTGTGTGCCCTTTTTTTCTCTGTATTCAAATAATCTTTCATATGACACTCAGACGGTGGGCTACAACTCGCCTTTTCACGGCGATTGATATCTGTGCTTTCAAGTTTCTCCAACACGCAATGTCACTCGATCAGCTTCCTTTTGTTAATTATACCACGATTTAATTAAACAAATAGTATGTTTTTCCTTTGCCTCCGCTTGGTATTCGCTGAAATTGTTATATTTTCCCCCGTGCTTTTCCCATTGTCTTTTCACTGAAGGCTGAGCTTAAGGCTGATTTTATATTGATTTGCATATTCAAGGAGGCGTAATTATGGGAGGAGTTGTGGTGGGACATGAGGCGCGTGCACAAGCATTACTTTTCATGCTGACCGGGATTTATGTAGCGGAAGAACGGGGAAGTTGGAGTACGCACAGATTCCTGCATCTGGATTTTTCTGTGCCTAAGTGCATTTTGGCTTTTGTGCTTACGCCATGTTATAGTGTGAATTCTACACACGGCGTTATATATGAGGCCTCAGGAGTTTACCTGGACTATACTTGTATAAAAAAAAAAACAACTTTTAAGTCAAATTTATTGTCCAAAACCTGTTTGCATCATTTAGTTCCACTCTGAAGACATTGAGTAATTACTGGTATCTTGCTAACTGAAAGGAGGAACAAGCTCCAGAATGATTTTAGCATATAGGCGAACTAATGCAGTGCGGTATGGCCATCTATATCACTGTATTTTTCTAACTTATACCGGTTTCACTGTATTCAATTGTATTTTTTTCCCATGCATGAGTGAATGTTAACCACATTTTCCACTGCAATTACTGCAGTAGACTGGCTAAGAATAACCTATTCCACTGTCATGAGAATTGTACATTGTACAAAAAAGCATTTTAATGTGCACACAAGTATTAATACAGGTTTTCATGGCCCCATAAAGTGATAGTTTTCAAAGGGGTGGCACTAATGAAGAGAAGGAATCACATTGCATGACAGTTGCAATCAAAATATAGAGCCTTTTTATTGAACAAATCTTGCAAACAATTTAAACAAACATTTGAGGCATTTAGACTTGGTAAAATATCCAGAGGTGCTTGTCAAAAGTTGTATTGCACTGAACATGTCTTAGAAAAGGAATAAGTAGTAAATATTTTTTATAAACCAAGTACACTTTCTATTAATGTTAACAATCTCTGTCCACTGACATGTTAAAGTGACTTTTTAAACAACTTTACCATCATTAAACTGCATAATATTTAAACTAATAAATAATAACAATAAAATAAATAATAGTTGTTTCCTGAAGAGGCATTAGCTCTCTTGGAAATGTGTTCTTTTGAAATTGCGGCATATTAAGTAACTAAACATTATAGTAATATACCAGAAAAGGCGATATCCCTCTCATCGTGATTACTGCGGTACAAGAATCACATGAGAAAAAATATACTTTAGCTTACATTTACTGACGGTTAACGCGGTTACAGACGGGAGGCATATGGACAGACTTTATCCAGGTGGGAATCTGGATCAGCACAGGCTGCCATTTCTCGTCCCCACACTGGGAGGTTTTTCGGAGACTTTGCCGACACGTGCCCCAAAGGGTCTGGCTGTTGTCCAAGCCTTTTATACTGTTCTTCTTCAACTTGCTGGTCCTTTCTGTCTCCAAACAAGGGCAGGAAAGGGCTGAACTCCTCCACAAAATACAGAAATATCATAGTGCTTACATGCCAGTTCTCATTCTCCCAAAAAGGTAAGAAGACTTTGTACTGACAGAGGACAGAAATACATTATTCTGTGTTTAAGCTGACTATACAATCCTCCAGTTGTCTTTGGTTATCTAATCCAATGCTTGGCTAGCAATTCTAACTGCTGAGCCCCTGTGTGCCAAATTTGACATGCACATGTGAATAAATCCATACCAGCGAGCATAGAGACAGTGACATTAAAGAAAAATGTAGTATAACAATAGTGCAACTTCCAGTAACAATACTACAGTATTACTTCAAGCCCAAGTGCATTACACAGTATTCACCAAATAAAAATAAAATAAAACAAGTACAACTTGGTGATGACATCTTTACCAACTGAACCATCATTAAGGCAAATTGCATTAATATGGACCTTGCTACAAGCTAAGCTATACAGTAATCCCTCGCTATATCGCGCTTCGACTTTCGCGGCTTCACTCTATCGCGGATTTTAAATGTAAGCATATCTAAATATATATCACGGATTTTTCGCTGGTTTGCGGATTTCTGCGGACAATGGGTCTTTCAATTTATGGTACATGCTTCCTCCGTTTGTTTGCCCAGTTGATTGCATACAAAGGACGTTATTGACAGATGGCTTAGAAGGTACCCAATCAGAGCATGTATTACATATTAACTAAAACTCATCAATGCTATAAGATATGCTTCCTGCGCGGTGCTTGATTGTTTGCTTGTCTCTGCCTCTATCTCACCCTCTCTGACATTCTCTGCGTCTGACGAAGGGGTTGTGAGCAGAGGGGTTGTTTGCACAGAAGCTGTTTGCCTAGTGGATACGAGGCACCTCTAAGAAATGCTGCTTTATCGTGGTGCTTCCAAAAGCACACATATTGATTTTTTGATTGTTTGCTTTTCTTTGCGACTCTCTCTCCTCTCTCTCTCTCTGAAATTCTCTGCTCCTGAAGAGAAGAAGATCTATTTGCATTCTTTTAATTGTGAGAAAGAACTGTCATCTCTGTCTTGTCATGGAGCACAGTTTAAACTTTTGACTAAAGGGTGTTATTTCATGTCTAGAGGGCTCTAATAATGTTAACAGTGTGGGAGAGTTTATACGGGCTTAAAATATATAAAAATAATTATACAAACATATGGTTTCTACTTCGCGGATTTTCATCTATCGCGGGGGGTTCTGGAACGCAACCCCCGCGATCAAGGAGGGATTACTGTATACATAAATAATAAAACTGCAACTTGCATTTATAAAGCTATTTGTGGTATAGCTCTACAGAAGCGTATTAGGGTCACGGTGAAGAAAATAAAATATGGACACAGTGAAGAAAAAAATAACTATATGTCGAGAATAAAGTCAACATGTTAACTTTATTCTCGACATTTCCACATTATTCTCGCTGTTTATGTCGAGTTTAAAGTCAACATTTCCACTTTATTCTTATAGTTTATTGTCATTAAGGATGTTTGGTAGCACATATCTGTGTGAGAAGCTCTTCTCAGTGATAAAGACTAACAAAACAGCACACAGGAGTCGCCTCACTGATGAGCACCTGCAATCCATCCTGAGAATCTCCACAACACAGAACCTCACACCAAACAGAAACGAACTGTTGCCAAAAAGATGCCAGGCGTCCAGCTCTAAAATGACATATGAGCAAAGACAACTGAATGATTTGATTTGTTATTGCTGAAAGGAACACATTTTATTTATATTTCCAGGTTTTGTTATGCAGCATGTTCATATTTGAATTTGTATCATTTTGACAGGATATATTTTTATGGAGAGCAAAATCTTTTGGGATATTTAAAATCTAAGTTTATTTTTTATATAAAATTACATAAGAGTAAAGAAATTTGAATGTTTGTTCTTTTAACGTTTACTTTATTTCTAACTTGTATAATTTAGACAGGATATATTTTTATGGAGAGCAAAATATTATAAGTTGTTTAAGGTTTGAGTTGATTTATTCACGAATAATATTCCTGTCTGTTTTACCATTCCTACCAAAGATATTTCTGTCGACTAAATAAAAATTCCTTCTATTTAAAATTTAAATAGAACTTGAACAAATACGATAGTTCATAATATCCACGCAGACTTGCACGTAAGAGGGAGTTATCCGTTTTAACAAGCAGCGTATTGCACTGATAATGAAATAGCTGTGTGTGTATATATGTGTGTATGTATATGTATATATGTATATATATGTATGTATATATGTGTGTGTGTGTGTGTATATATATATGTATATGTATAGATATGTAGGTATATATATATGTTTGTGTGTGTGTGTAAATATATATGACAGCAATACTTATCACTCACAACAGTGACAAAACAATTACATTGACAATCATGTTACGCTTATTTTCAAAATGTTTCCTTTTCTTTTCATTGCTTCTTTAACACACTACTTCTCCGCTGCGAAGAGCGGGTATTTTGCTAGTTGAATATAAAACATAAAGAGAAAATAACGACACAGCTAAAAACGCAGCAGCAATTTTCAACAAAAGTTAAATGCTTGTGTCATGATCACGAGGCGGCTATGCAGTGTCCGCAATGGACGTGGCCACCCACCTTGCATAAGATACCATATTGACATTGGCAGGCGAAGGAGCCACCGATTCTTTCTCTGCCCAGGGCCGCCACAAGCATAGAGCCCATGAGTACTTTTGCAATAAATAATTTCATCGGTCGCAAGACAATCACTGCGCTAGAAACCATGTTTAATAACATGCTTTAACTCCTATCATCATGGAAATGATATCACGTTTACATCTCAGTACAGTATTTTAGTTATTCAGAGAGCTGTAATATCACAAATGTAATGGCTTCTGTGTCCTGTCGGAGGAAGAGAGCCGGTTTAAGAAGCAAGTAGTGATTCACACACATAGAGCACATAGAAGATCACATACAAAACAAAGCATTTAACGTGCTACTTTAATTACGATGTGATTTGAGAAACTGGTTAATTAAACAATGAAAAAATAAACTACATGATTAAAGTGGAAATTTCGAGATGGAAGTTGACATTTCGTGTTTTTCCACCACTGTGTGCCCTTTTTTTCTCTGTATTCAAATAATCTTTCATATGACACTCAGACGGTGGGCTACAACCGCTTTTCACGCATTGATATCTGTGCTTTCAAGTTTCTCCAACACGCAATGTCACTCGATCATTTTTGATGATAAAAGTATATCATGGATTAGACCTAAAAAATCTAAAGATGTGTAAAAGTATGTAATTATAACTTAATTTTAAATTATTTTCTGTCGTCTCTTTTTAAACTTGAGATCAAGCAAAATTTATTTGGATTGTTTTTGAGCAGTCCTGTGAACTGCAGCTAAACAAATCAACCATTAAATTCTGTTTTAAAATAAAACCTGTTTGGCATCAGTGCAAATGTCTTTTAACTCTTTGATGGCTGAATATTTTTTCTAAAAAGAAGCTCACAAAGCAATTGTTTCACACATAAATCAACTTACAACATCTGTTGCTACGTGCCGTGGCTGCTGTTGGCGCATGTTTGGCATCTCTGGTTGCAATGGCTACGTGCAGGCACCTCAATGGACAGCAGGAATGCACGGTGGGCTGTCTTCGCACAGCAGGTGGGTGGTTGGTGGTGGTCACAGTGCAACATAATATGTGGTGGTCCTCCCAGGCAAACGCTGCTGTATGCGCATCAGCTACACGTAAGAGGGACCGATCAGGTGATGCTGGTACCTCACTTTCGTCCATCTCCAGATCACTTCTATCAAACTCGGAGTCTGAGAACGAAATTACGTAAAACATCCGTGGAGTATTTTGCTTTGCACATTTGCTTTGGACACTCGCCAGATGTTGATGCTATTTTAGAGGTGGTTTGCTCTTCGCTACTCATGCACGCATAGGGAATCAAGGTCAAACAAAGCTATGTACCATTCCTTCTAGCAAAGAGAGTCAAACTAAAACACAAGGGTGAGTTTTGTCGCATCTTACAGCTGATTATCATCCTCTACCTCTGAATTTTGACAAAAGTCGACTTCAGCCCTGAAAGAGTTAAATAAAAAGTCCACAATGTGCCACCTCACATGTAATGTTTTCACAAAAACTTGGAATACAACGTATGCAGACAGCATCAAAGTGTACCAAGTATCTGAGTGAAGCAGATCTGTCAGTATATGAAGTACACTTCCAGCACAAGTTTAACGTGGGGAAAGAAGAGCAAATGAAGTATTATATTGTAAACGGAACAAGCTACATGCACAGAGCACAACATTGACAAACAAAGTACATTTCAAACTTATGCTGTGTACTTTGTATTGCGCAGACGCTATACCTGACAGTATGTGCAAAAGCAAGAATAAAGTCAACATTCTTTGCTTATGTGTGCATCTGATATAAAACCGTGCATGTTTTATGTGATTCAATACATGTGCCAGCATTTGAATAAAACTATATTTACATTTTTTTTCCCCTAAAAGGCACCTTATTTATAGCCAGGTGCCATGATTCATCAGTCCTTCAATTTTCACAAATAAAGACCACTTTTCATTTTTTCCCCTTTTTTCCATCTAGATAGTTGTACCACCACATGCAGAGTTGTCACCAATGAACTGAAATGGGCGCAATACATTATAACTCTTGTCAAGAAGGCTCACTATCTTCAAAATTCACCACAGGTTTTTATTAGGGTTGAGGTCAAGTGATATTTGACTACTCCTACAATTTCACTTTGTTCTTCAGAAATAAAGCAGTGGCTTTGGACTGATGTTTGGGGTCATTATCATGTTGAAAAATTACCCACCCCAACCCCCTGTTTAGTTCTTTAAAGATTTTTTGATGTTTATCTGTGAATTTGTGATGCTATAAAATAAATACAGGTCTCCCACACTTGCATCAGTCTTGCATCCCCGTATAACAACTCTACTGCCACCATGCTTCACTTATGGAGCTATTCACTTCTCATTATACTCAAACCCTTAATTTGTTTTAAGTTGAAAATTAGCTCTTCAGGAAGGTCTGTCTTTGAATGTTGGTTCCCAAATGAACAAAGACTTCTGGCAGTGGCATTTGTTTAGCAAACAGGACAGAAGACGCATTTCTCCCAGAGTTAGGGTGTCACCTGCCTCTAACATTTAAAAGCTTAGATGTTTATTTCAGTTGTTCTGAATTATAATAAAGTGCTTGTTTTGGTTTATATTGAAATTTGAATTTGTTAAAGCAGTTTCTAGCTACAGTATTGTTGGCTAAAAATTAAAAACATTTATTGTAGTTATTATAATAAATAACTTTAATTTCATACGTTATTTCTTTATAAGCATAACTTTTTAATTCACTGTGACGTAATAAATAAAATTGCATTGTTGCCATATATTTGTTCTTAAAAATGTAGCATTATTCCCTCTAATAAAAGGGATGGCCTACAGTGTACACTGCATACTTGGTTTTAGCTGTCTTAACATGGTATTGGTGTATTCCTAGTTTCTACTCGCCTAAAAAACTTGTATCCAGACCACTTCTTTCTCATACTTGTTTACTGGTCTTCCTTACTCACATATTCACTGTATTATTAGTTTAGTCTTTAATTTCAAGCTTTGTTCCATGTTATACTTGTATTACCCTCACTTACATATCATACATCTCAGTAATGGGACATGCTATGAACCCCCTAGATGTAGCAAAGGAGAGAATTAAAACAAACTTAGTGCCTTTATGAACAATGCTGTACATCCTTTCTCTGATACGCTAAAAATGAGTACTTTCAGTCAACAAATTATTCAGCAGATGTATGTCAAGAAACACTTCTGGGAGTCCTTTATACCAACAGCCACGTCAGAACTTTTCTTCTTAATTTTCTTCCTTTAGAGTCATTCTGTTGTGTGTTCGGATTTAAGGGTGTGTGTGTATGTATATGTATTTGCCTATTTATGTATTTATTTATTTAGAAGCTTCTGTAAAAAGCTAGATTTCCTCATGGGACAAATAAAGTTCAATCTTTTATCTGCATCTCCTTGCATAGTATGTGTAAATGCTTCCTGTCATTACTATAGAAATTCCCTTAAAAGTCAAAGTGTTGTAACTCTCAGAATGCATTTAGTGCATCGGTTGCTGCTACTACTGAATGTGCACTTCTCTTTGAATGTCTTCCAGAGTAGCACAACACCCTTACTAACTTATGTATTTTCACTTGCTTAGCATCTGGTATCACACACTTCAGTGTAACTTATGTCCAGTCCTTTTGTCCAGCTGTAGACCTTAATGTTTGATGTTTGTCTGGGTGTGGTGCTTTTTTCTGGGCTGTTGGATTTGTATGAGCATCACCAACTTAAAGTTAATTGTTTGTATGAATTTATTTATTTATTTATTTTTTTAAATTATTTTTTTCTCTTCATTTTGATTAAGTGTCAGTCAGTATTAACATACACATGTGCTTAAGTAATTGTTCCTTTTTCAAACTGTAGGGGACTCTCATGGCTTAGCTTCTGCATCTTTGCATACAGCTGTGACTGAAGAGAAAAAGGATGATGATTCTTTTGATAGTGACAGCACTGGTGCTTTGCTGAAGTAAGTGTTAGGTTTATTCAGTCATCTTTTTTAAGGAAAGCATGTTTACATCCTTAGTTTATTACCTTGCATTCTGTAGTACAATTCCTGTATGTTGTCATATTCTGCAGATGATTAATAAACAATGGTAATTTGGTTTATGATATTTTGTTTCATTTGAAGGAAGCTTTTAATTATACATAGTACTAGGTGCATGCCTACTCATTTCATGCTTTGACTGAATTGGACTGAAGTTAAACCATTGAAAATTATCTAACTATAGTTCATGGGAACAGTATATATGAGCCCAAGCCCTACACACACATACACACAATAAATAAAATATATATATATATTAATTTTATAATAAGATTTTATCACTATCTAGGCAACAATTTTGTTAATTAATTTGTTTATTAAAAAACTCCCTTTAATATTGATACTTCCCTAACCTCAAACGTTTGTTTTTGTTCAGTATACATTGTTTCCCATAAGAAGCAGTTCATTGGAATGTTATCTACATATTTATATTTCTTAAAGCTTAAAGATAAATAATGTATTTTTTAGGAAGCTGAACTACTGTGTTTCAGGGTCATAGCTGTAGGTAAAGTGTACATGCAAAATCTCTTGGGATAGTGTTCAAAATGAAATTATAAAATACAATGTAGTGACTGAATTTATTACATTTTTATTTCAGTGCTAAGCCAATGCCAGATATTTTTCCACCTTTGACAGTAAATGGCCTAGAAGATCTCTTCCCTCGATATTCTCGAATGCGTTTTCAATGCTCTGCTGTTCCTGCAGAGATTCAGATATTTAAGGACACAATTGAAAAAGAAAGGACAAGGCGTAAGGTGTGTGGTTTTTTTTTTATTTTTTTATTTAATAAAAAATATTTACAGTCCAATCATACACTGTATGTTTATTTTAGCACAGAACTGTTTTGTCTTTTTTACATCAAAGTCAGTGGGACATATGGAGAAAATAATCTAAGTAATAAAGGTTTGTTTATCATGTTCTGATTCCTGTCCACATTGGTTTTGGGTTTCTGTGGTAGATAAGCACAATTAATTGGAATGCTTATTTACTAAAGATAGATGGCAGTGGGTTCCATTGTTTAGGTACCAAAATACCTTGTCAATATTAAATAATCAGACTGTACATATACTTATTTTACAATATACTGTTGATTTGCTCACACTATATGGTTAATTACGAAACTTTCACTTGGGTTGCATTGCTTTTCTGTCTTGGCTTTCCACTGACCAGAGAGTGCATCATTCTATAGCCATATTGTAATATCTGATTTGGCTGGATTATGAGATACTTACCTCCACAACCCTGAATTAACCAGTTTGACCGTTGCTCTAGGGCAGGAGTAATATTGTTAATGGAGTCATGTGACCCTGGGATTTAATTAAAGCCGATTAGAATTACACAGTACTGATTAGCTACAGTGAAATGATGTAACAAGCTTTGACTAAGAAAGCTTTAAATCAAACCCACATGACCATATGCACACAGCTCTATTGGCTCATTTATTTTGGCGAATCAGTAGAGAGGAAAAGAGACCAAATTTTTTTTTTCCCCCACATTTTTCTTAGCAGAACAACTGCACTAGTTCAAATGGATAATGAACTATCAAAACATTTATTAGAAGTTCAGATTAGTTGTGTCTTGATGAGTATAAGTGGCTGTTGTACAATTTAGCACTTAAAAGTAACTTGTTTTAGTTTCAGCCTGGAAACAGTGTGATTTACTTTATCATGCACATCTAGACATACCTTTAGTCAGTGCACAATAGAAGAACTGCTTACAATTAAAACATATTACAGCATATTGGTTCATCCTTACATTGCCATTGGCTGTCTATTGATTAAAGGTATGGTTATTTCTGTTACTGCATTATGGATACAAACCTGCACAAGTGTTCTATGCCACTTTAATCCACGATTAAACAACTATACAACAATAAAATCAATTTAACTTATTCTGCAAACATCTTTTGTTATTGCTTGGTATGTAGGTATAATAACATTTAAATTATTCTATCTGCATTTTTGATGTATATGTGGCTTAAAATGCTAAATTAAATATTACCATATGGTAATGTTTTTTTTTTTTCTCTCATGTATGCCTATTCTTTCTTGGAGGTAATTTCCTGCATTTCCATGCATGCCAGTTGTGACCTGCATAACACTGGTTTGTAAAAAAAATTATTTTGCTCCCATCAAAACTTTCAAATGTATAGATGTGAGGGTGCAAAATCCAAATCTTTGACTTTATTTCTCTGTCACATCCATTATTTAAGAGGTGAAGATTTATAATGAAAAAAACAGAATTTTAGAGAAAACAAAGTATTTTTTTAATTAGACTTAAACAAATATAAATTACAAATGTAATTATTGTACATATATTCATAACAAACAAAAAGTATTCATTTGGTGGTAGTTTTTTTTTTTCCCTCTTCTGAAGGTGTTTAACCGTGCAATGGCCAACAGTTGCCTCCTAAGTTGAACTCTCTCCACTTTCCACTGTGTCTCACACAGTGAGACATGTTTGAGTGATGTTCTGTAGGAACCTCTCCTCATGTACATAAGAGACCACTTCCATGTTATCAGAAGGAAAAAGTTTAAATGAGAGTGTAGGAAATGGATTTTTAAAGCCATGTTGCACCCAAAGTGTACTAGGTTGGAAGAGAGAAGCTAGGTCTTTCATAATTTTTTGCCTTTCTATTCCAAATAAATTGTGTCACATGCTTTTTTTTCCCTCACCCATAAATAAATAAATATTCTTCTGCCATTTGCTTACCTGTTTCCTGGTCAAGACAATGGGTGGATCAGGCTGACTTTGCATTTCTCTGTGAGGGGGGAAAAAACACTTAAATAACAACTTTCTCTCCTCTGTACAAAAATGGGCAACTTTCTGATTTCATAATTATCAATTCCTGGCTAATGTGAAGGTCAGGTCAGGTTTGGGAAAATGCAGTGGTACAGCGTGTTGTCGCACTCACCACATGACAAAACAGCTTGGGATTCTGGTTGGCAATCTCCCAGGCAGACACACGGTCTAGGCCCACCCTCTAGAAATTACCCTCTATCTGCCACAGCCATTTGTTATGTGGGATCCCCTTCGCCTGGTCTAGGCACTCGGTCCTTAACAGTGAGGAGTCTGAAAGCTGAATCACCCTTGGGGAATTGCACCACATGGCTGTAGTGCCGTAACTGACTCTTCCTCACAATGCATGTAATCTGCCTCATTCAGGACTCCATGAGCAACCGCTAATTCGATACAAAGTGAAACCCATGTACCCATGGATTCTCCGAAAAAAAAGACAAAGTACTGAAGGAGTCTAGTTCTCCTCTCTAGTTCTCCTCTCAAGTCCATGTCCTTCAACCATATATAAAGACGGGAAGCACCAGGTCTGTAAAGACTTGGACCTTCGTCCTTTTGCATAGATATCGGGAGCACTACACATGCCTTTCCAGAGACCTCATCCTAATCCGTCTGTTGACTTAATAGGAAGAGTCACCAGAGACGTGAATTTCACTGCCGAGGTAAATAAACCTGTAGACAAGGTCAACACTCTCTTTGCAGATAGACACACTGCTGATGGCTGTGCCTAAGAGGTCATTAACGGAATGAGTCTTGGTTTTTATCAAGGACACTCGCACTCTTTGCTCAGTCTCTTGAGAGCCCTGATCAGAGCCTCCATTGATTCTCTAAAGATCACAGCATCATCAGAATGATATCCAGCAACCTTGAGTGGATCCTGTGTCTCAAGATGTTTCACAAGGCAGCTGAATCAACTGAGTTGAACATTTTATAAAAATTGACAAAGGCTGCAAAGAAACTATGTCTAAGAAACTATTTATGAGAACCCTCAGTGCCAGGACACGGTTGATGGTAGACTGTCATGAGTGTAAAACCCGACTGCTGTGGTCGCTGGTAATTGAGCAAGCGATCATGGTTCCTATTGAGGATGACCCTAGCAAGGACCTTACCTGGCACTGAGAGCAGTGTTATCCCCCTGTTATTGCTGCAATCCAGGCAATCACCCTTCCCTTTCCAGATAGGGACAACAAGTCCAGCTTTTCAGCCAGTTGGGAAGATTGCTTGCAGTGCCAGGAGGGCAGCCTTACCACAAGCCTGGAGAAGTTCACCCCGGATACCACAGATCCCGGTAGCCTTCCCTACCCTCAGTTGGTTCACCACCTGTGCAATCTCAGTGAGACTGGGTGGTTCACAACTAATTGGAGGATAAGCCTCAAAAACCTTGGACCCAGAGATATCCAAAGTCCTAGCCAGTTGTTTAAACAACTACTCAAAGTAGCCAGGCCAGCAGGTCACAACTGCAGTATCATCCATAAGAAAAGTTCTATCAGCCATCCTGCCAGTGACTCTTCGATTAACAGATTTGAATGTGCGTAATGCTTCAATTCCTTTATTTTATTTTTTACAACATTGTATACAGTGGCCCATCTTGTTCAGGGTTTCCATTGCTGTTGTGCAATATTGCTGATGATCCGATAAGCTGCTTCTTCAGTCAGTGAACCTATCGTTAAAAATATTTTCAGAAAATTTTCCACATGTCAAATAGAAATGTCATGGCAAAAGTATACATCAGACACTTGTTTTATTCTTAAAGAAGCAGTGAAAATTTAATAGAACAATTTTTGCTGATATCTGCCTCTAGTAATATTTAAAATACAGTGGCAGCTGCTGTTAAGATATATTACATTCTGAGTAAGTAGTTTATTGTGAATTCATTTTAAACACATATATACAGTGGTGTGAAAAACTATTTCCCCCCTTCCTGATTTCATATTCTTTTGCATTTTTGTCACACAAAATGTTTCTGATCATCAAACACATTTAACCATTAGTCAAATATAACACAAGTAAACACAAAATGCAGTTTTTAAATGATGGTTTTTTATTATTTAGGGAGAAAAAAATCCAAACCTACATGGCCCTGTGTGAAAAAGTAATTGCCCGTCTTTTTATTTTTAAAGAGTGCTTCCTGCTCTATTTTAACTTCGTTGTTTTTAAGAAGACTTTTTTCTATTGTTTTTAACCTCCACGTTTCACTTCTGATTTTATGGATTATTTATTGGAACTTTGGAGACTGCACTTTAATTTGAACACCTTGTTTTGTTAATTGTTTTAATAAAAGCACTTCGCACTTTTTCACCATCCCCTTGCTTTACCGATACGGTTAACAGTGAGTCACATTACCGACGGTGTAGGGTTCAAGGGCTCCCCGGCAGCAGATGGGAGCATACAGCAAACCTGCATCGTCACTACATGATTTTGTGGTTTTTTTTTTTCATGTAAATGGAATTGATTGTTGAAAAGTAGGAAGGTGGCATGCGTATCCGGGACATGGCTGTTGCATACCGTTTGCGAGAACACGGTATCTACGATAGTGAAAAACAAAGATGTTATTAAAAAGTAAAGTGAGGTAAAATTTTCATTTATTTCATCTAATTTCTTTAGAATTTATGTATTTTAGTATTAAGCAGTGTTTAAATTATTTTATACTACCCCATCAATGTATAATATGCCAATAACAATAGAATTTTTTTTTTTTCATGGGAACAGATTAATCATTTTCCCATTATTTCCTATGGGAAAAATGTGTTTGGTATACGTCCTGTTTGGTATAAGTCAAAGGGTCTGGAATGAATTAAGGACGTATACCAAGGTTCCACTGTATATCAGACCCCCTTCAATTTTTCACTCTTTGTTATATTGCAGCCATTTGCTAAAATCATTTAAATTAATTTTTTCCCTCATTAATGTACACACAGCACCCCATTTTGACAGACAAAAAAAAGAATTTTTGAAAATGTTGCAGATTTATTAAAAAAGAAAAACTGAAATATCACATGGTACTAAGTATTCAGACCCTTTGCTCAGTATTTAGTAGAAACACCCTTTTGAGCTAATACAGCCATGAGTCTTCTTGGGAAAGATGCAAGTTTTGCACACCTGGATTTGGGGATCCTCTGCCATTCCTCCTTGCAGATCCTCTCCAGTTCTGTCAGGTTGGATGGCAAACGTTGGTGGACAGCCATTTTTAGGTTTCTCCAGAGATGCTCAATTGGGTTTAAGTCAGGGTTCTGGCCGGGCCATTCAAGAACAGTCACAGAGTTGTTGTGAAGCCACTCCTTCGTTATTTTAGCTGTGTGCTTAGGGTCATTGTCTTGTTGGAAGGTAAACCTTCGGCCCAGTCTGAGGTCCTTAGCACTCTGGAGAAGGTTTTTGTCCAGGATATCCCTGTACTTGGCCGCATTCATCTTTCCCTCTATTGCAACCAGTCGTCCTGTCCCTGCAGCTGAAAAACACCCCCACAGCATGATGCTGCCACCGTCATGCTTCACTGTGGGGACTGTATTGGACAAGTGATGAGCAGTGCCTGGTTGTCTCCACACATACCGCTTAGAATTAAGGCCAAAAAGTTCTATCTTGGTGTTCTCAGACCAGAGAATCTTATTTCTCACCATCTTGGAGTCCTTCAGGTGTCTTTTAGCATAGTCCATGCGGGCTGTCCTGTGTCTTGCACTGAGGAGAGGCTTCCGCCCTGACTGGTGGAGGGCTGCAGTGATGGTTGACTTTCTACAACTTTCTCCCATCTCCTGACTGCATCTCTGGAGCTCAGCCAAAGTGATCTTTGGGTTCTTCTTTACCTCTCTCACCAAGGCTCTTCTACCCCAGTAACTCAGCTTGGCCAGATGGCCAGCTCTAGGAAGGGTTCTGGTCGTCCCAAACGTCTTCCATTTAAGGATTATGGAGGCCACTGTGCTCTTGGGAACCTTGAGTGCAGCAGAATTTTTTTTGTAACCATGGCCAGATCTGTGCCTTGCCACAATTCTGTCTCTGAGCTCTTCAGGCAGTTCCTTTGACCTCATGATTCTCATTTGCTCTGACATGCATTGTGAGCTGTAAGGTCTTATATAGACAGGTGTGTGGCTTTCCTAATCAAGTCCAATCAGTATAATCAAACACAGCTGGACTCAAATGAAGGTGATCTCAAGGATGATCAGAAGAAATGGAAAGCACCTGAGTTAAATATATGAGTGTCACAGCAAAGGGTCTGAATACTTAGGACCATGTGATATTTTAGTTTTTCTTTTTTAATAAATCTGCAACAATTTAAAAAATTCTTTTTTTTTGTCTGTCAATATGGGGTGCTGTGTGTACATTAATGAGGAAAAATTTTAATTTAAATGATTTTAGCAAATAGCTGCAATATAACAAAGAGTGAAAAATTGAAGGGGGTCTGAATACTTTCCGTACCCACTGTGTATGTATATATTTGTATATATTAGGGCTGTGCGATATGACCAAAATCTTATATCCCGATATTTCATTTCATATCCCGATATCACGATATAGTACATTTTCTTTGTATTCAGTGAATAGTTTATTTAATCACCACTCCTTTTTTTTTTCATTTAAATTAAAAAAATCAAAAATGAGAAGTACTCAACTTGTAATTATTTCTGTTCTTTTATTTAGAACATTTGAGCAAATGTTTGACTTAGAATGTAAACATAAAATGTTAATGTATCAAATATAAAACACTTTTCAAAAACAAATTACTAAAGGCCCAATATAAAATACTGCTATATAAAATGCCTGACATAAACAAAATGTGAACTGTAGCAGCAATAACTCTCACAACATATATTAAATATAAAAGGATCAAAGCACTAACAACTAAACTATATAAGGCCAATAAACCCTTTAAACAAAATAAATACAAGTCTAACATTAACTGTCAAAACCAAATGTAAACATTGTACTTCAAACTGTAGCAGTAATAAGGCTTACGACAAAAATATATTATACTGTATATATAATATTAAATATAATATTTTTAGGCTACATTCTAGTAAAATGTTAATTTGCACATCGTAGTGTGGCAAATCTCCGTTAATGAGTTACAGCTGATCGCCCCGTGCGTGGGACTGGACGGCGCTAACGTGTTGATGCCGTCCAGCCCCAAGCATGGGGCGATCCGCAGTAACTCGTTAATGGAGATTTGCCGTGTTAATGCAGTTGTGGCGTAAACGTAATTTTAACAAGATTAACGCTGACAGCAAACGCTGCAGGGAAAATTATGCCTTAAGCAAATTGTTTTGGTAGCAATTAATCTTCCAAGCTTTTAACACGCTTGTTTAAATAGTACCTTTACAACTGTAATATCCTCGTGGCCTGCCTCTCAGTTGTAAACTCTCTGCATGCTCGCCACGTGCTTTTTGGGAGGTGGTAGAAGAGGTTTGTCGTGTTGGAGTCTGTGGTAGCGATCGGTTTGCAGCATAATTTGCACAGTACCGTTTTCTGGTCCGTGTCAGACTCTTCAAATCCAAACCATCTCCATACTACAGAGGTAGCCCTCGCTTAGGAACAAGGTCCTTCTGTGTGGAGCTACCTGGTGTTGCCTCGTCTTCATCAGCCATGCTAGTGTGTCTGCATCCACGTGGTGGCCATCAAAACAATGAAAAAAATATTGCCGTAAACAGTTTATTTTGCGACACCACGTAAACAAACGATAGCGTAATGTGCAGCGATAGACGCTTTCATATTGTCATCCGATATATATCGTTATATCGAACAGCCCTAAAATATATATATATATATATATATATATACATACACACACAAACAGTGGAACCTTGGTTTGCAAGCATAATTTGTTCTGGAAGCGTGCACGAAGTCCAAAGCACTCGTATATCCAAAGTGAATTTCCTCATAAGAAATAATGGAAACTCAGATGATTCGTTCCACAACCCAAAGCTATTCATATAGAAATGATTAATACAAAATATAAAGTAATAATACATAAAAAAAAAATTTACCTGCACTTTACCTTAGAATAGAATTATGGCTGGTGTGAGTGAGTTTCTAAACTCTTGTCGGATTCCACCCAACGTGACGACATGCGGAAGAGCGTCTCAAAGCAATCGCAGTCTCCCAGCGCTGTAGCAGAGACACACACACACACATCCGCAAACGTGAGAAGAACCATCAGCTCAGTTGTGATCACATGACACTCAACAGACAAAGCAAATCCATACTACTCGTATTGCAAGACCTCGCTCGTTTATCAAGTCAAAATTTATTAAAAATTTTAGCTCGTCTTGCAAAACACTCAGTAAACTAAGTTACTCGCAAACCGAGGTTCCACTGTATGTATATGAATATGTATGTATGTATGTATATATATATATATATATATATATATATATAACATACACACAGGTAGTTCCCAGGTTACAGACATCCAACCTACGACTTACGAACAGGGCCGCAGCTGCGACGCATGCGCCTCAGTAACTGCCGCTCTGTCATCTTCAGACTGGGGACGCTGCAAGAGGTGGCTGGAGGGGGGTGATTTCGCTGCTCGCACAGTGTAGTGTCCCTCCGGTGGCTCCCAGCGGCAAGCAGTGACCCGTGGTCCATAGTCACCGGGGCCACAGCTATTGTACTTGATGGGGCATTTCGCTGCCCGCCCACTACGCCGCCGCAGCTACTGCTTTTGACTGGATGGAGCGGGGGTTTGTTTCACTTCCCAACCACCACACACGGTTGGCCCGTTCATTCTCGCTGGTAATGCTGCAAGCAGTGACCTGGTTGTGGCTGAACGGGGCGGCGGGGGATAGCATTGTAGGGTGGCTGCCTATTGAATGGCGGCAGTGGTGAGCGATTCACTACCCACCTTTGGCTGCACCATGTTCGTTCTCAGTGGGCGGACGCTGCAGGCAGCATACTGTAGTATAGGTGACTGTGTGGTGGGGCTGTTAGTGAACCGCCCCTCGCCGCCTTTCATTCTCAATAGCAAGCCTGCTTGTACTGTTATGCACATTGCAGGAAGTTGTCTCTTGTCAGTACATCAGACGTGTTGACGACGGGTGCCTTCCTGCTGTGATAGCGTGTACAGTGCTGTGCAGAAGAGCTCATCTTAACCTTTTGTCTTCACCCTTCAGGAATGTCTCTGAAACACAAATCTGATGCAAGTGCTGGTGATACAGTAAAGAACAGAAAAGCCAACACCATTGAAAATAAAGTAGAAATAATAAAAAGGTCAGAGAGAGGTGAAACTCCATCATTCATTGGCAGAGCACTTGGTTACAGTTGTTCAACAATAGCATTTATTAAAATAATCTACCTGTTCCGACTTGCATACATATTCAACAAATTCACAGCTACAGTTCAGAAGAATTAAAAAAAATAAAAAACAAGGAATACTGAGATTAATAAAGGATCACCCCCCTCCTAAACAATATTTATAAACTCAATCAAGTGACCACCATTTCAATTGCAGACCATGGTTACTGGCTTCCACCTGTGATCAATTTTAATCAGCTGTTCCTGAAGCATTCCCTTGCTTGGTAGTGCAACTGCCAGCAAACAACTGACTATGGGTAGCAAGCCACTTTCAAAAGATCTCAGTGTTAGAGTTGTGGACAGACATAAGGCAGGAGATGGATACAAAAAGACTTTATCAGTCCCAAGGAGCACAGTAAAGTCCATAATAAAGAAGTGGCAAGTGTTTGGTACTACTTGGACCCTCCCTGGATCCTGGCGTCCCTCCAAACTGGACGAAAGAGCAAGGAGGAAACTGGAAAGAGAGGCTACCAAGAGGCCAGTGGCCACTTTGACTGGATTTTATGGCAAAGAGTGGTCATTGTGTGCATGTGACAACAATTTCACAAGCGCTCCACAATTGTGTCTTGTTTGGGAGGGTCGCAAGGAAAAAGCCACTTCTCAAGAAAGGCCACATTAAGACTTCTTTGAGCTTTGCCAGAATGCACCTTGAAGATTCTGATGCCAAGTGGAAAAAGGTCTTATGGTCGGATGAGACCGAAATTAAACTGCTTGGCCTTAATACCAAACAGTACACCTGGAGGAAAACCAATGCAGTTCACCATCCCCAACACACCATACATACAGTAAAGCATGGAGGTGGCAGCATCATTTCTCTGCCGCAGGGCCTGGGACTCTCGTTAGGGTAGAAGGAAAAAATGGATAGGGCAAAATACCATCAAATTCTTGTGGAAAACCTGCTACCCTCTGCCAGAAAGTTGAAAATGGGCAGAATCTTCACCTTTCAACAGGACAATGACCTGAAGCTCACAGCAAAATTGACCACACAGTGGCTGAAGGATAAAAAGGTGAATGTCCTCGTGTGGCCCAGTCAGAGCCCAGATGTAAATCCCATTGAAAATCTGTGGAAAGATTTGAAAATAGCAGTCCACCAACACTCACCGTCCAATTTGACCAAACTTGAATAGTTCTGTAAAGAAGAGTGGCCAAATATTGCTCAATCTAGATGTACAAAGCTGATAGAGAAGTTTCCCAACAGACTCAAGGCTATAATTTAAAGCAAAAGGTGGTTCAACAAAATATTGACATTGGGGAGTGATCCTTTATTAATCTCAGTATGTCTTGTTTTTGATTTTTTTTAATAATTTTTCTGAACTGTAGCTGTGATATCTTTCGCTTGGATGTTATACAGTAGGTTGCATTGAGTAAGTAAAGCTGGGAAGAAATATTTTTCGTGTGTGTTTTCATTTAAGGCTGTAAAGCAAAAAAATGGGAATATTTCAAAGGGGGTGATTCTTTTCTGTACCCACTGTATGTATGTATATATATGTGTGTGTGTGTGTGTGTATGTATGTATATATGTATATGTATGTATATATGTATGTGTATATGTATGTATGTGTGTGTATGTATGTGTATATATATATATATATATATATATATATATATATATATATATATATATATATATATATATATATATATATATATATATATATATATATATATATATATGTATATATATATATATATATATATATATATATATATATATATATATATATATATATATATATATATACACATATATATATACATATATATATATACAGTGGTGTGAAAAACTATTTGCCCGCTTCCTGATTTCTTATTCTTTTGCATGTTTGTCACACAAAATGTTTCTGATCATCAAACACATTTAACCATTAGTCAAATATAACTCAAGTAAACACAAAATGCAGTTTTAAAATGATGGTTTTTATTAAGCCTAGTGGAAATCATGCAGAGAGATATTGATCAGAAACGCATTAGCAAGTCTACATTAGAATAACTAAATAAGGAGTACAAATGTACTGTTTTGGAATGGCCTAGTTAAAGCCAAGGCCTTAATGGCGTTAAGATGTTTTGGCAGGATCTGAAATTTTAACTCTTTGTCTTCTCCATATATTTAAAGAATTTCTGCAGTAAGGAATGGGTTAAAATTCTACCTTGGTATTGAAGCTATTGGAAGCTGTACAAAATATGTATTTGTACTTATTAGTACTAATGGTGGCATAACCACTTACTGAGTTAATGAGTTTTGTGTGAAATATCTACACGTAACAGTATCAAGATTTTCACTCTGGGTCTGTTTTGACAGATTTTTTTTTTTTTGCCAGGAGAAATTAGGCAACAGGTAATACAACAGATTTGTACTCTTATTGCCCAACATATGTAAACATATGTGTGTTTACTCCAATCCCTGTCTGTCATCTGCTATTACTAAATTGCTAACTCTTTTGCAAAAGAAAAGCAGTTCCTTTAGCATATTGGAAATTGGATATTGGATGTGAAAGTCCAAAATCTAGGAGGCTACTGGAGAGAGGAATTTATGTGTAAGTGTACCTTCAGTTGTTGGCAGGTTTTCTCAGAAGTATGCAGGTCACTTTAAAGATATGCATACTGTATGTTTGGAAGGAAAAACTTGTAATTCACCTTATTTGTTCTTGTCTTTCTGATTGTTGAGTTTTCAAGAAAGAGGTTGATTGGAATGCATTTTTCCTGTCTTTTGCAATGATTACTTGTTTCGTGTATCCCTGTTTGAATTGTCTGGACTCCACGTGCCGTGCTTGTTGCTGAGTGACCTTGTCCAAGATGGTGAAGTCCTGAGGGGCTCACATGTCTGTAAGCTGCTTGAAGGATCTTGATTTTTCTCTTGAAGACTGCTGTATTTAGCAGGCCAATCTCCCTTCCTAATCCTCTTACTTATTGGACTTTGCTGTTATACCAGATTCCCTGAAAAACACTGAAGCTTCATGCAGAGTATAGCAAAGAACACATATTACTTTTACTCTCAAATATAAAGACCTATTTCGTTATTGGGACATGAACCTAAGTTTGCTGTTTTGCTTTG
The DNA here is from genome assembly GCF_016835505.1 of Polypterus senegalus. Classification (NCBI taxonomy): domain Eukaryota; kingdom Metazoa; phylum Chordata; class Cladistia; order Polypteriformes; family Polypteridae; genus Polypterus; species Polypterus senegalus. The sequence continues at coordinate 45,652,555 of NC_053156.1, read as the reverse complement.
AAGTATCTTGGTTTTAACTTTATAATGCTTTAAAAGGTTTACATTTACAGTATATAGTCTATTTTGTGTTGTAAGTAAAAACATTTTTTCAAGGATCTTTCCTTTTTTTCTACTGGAGAAATTAGTAGAAAGTGGAAGATTGAATATTTTACATTGCCCTTTTTTTCTTTTCAATTGGTTTTCTTTTACAACAGTATTCTTCAGCATCATAAGCTACAATTTTTAGCTGCACGTAAAAACTTCACTATAAAATAAATGAAAAATTTTGGTTAACCTTGAATCTCAATCTACAAGCATTATAATAGATGGAGCGAAAAATGTGGCTACTGTACTCCTAAATTTGATTTATGTCCAGTGCTGTGATGGTAAAAGTATATTAATTTGTTTCACAATCACTCTCTTGGTACACCTACCCCCTCCAGTCTCTTGCTCATTTCTCTTTTCATGTAAATGTTGAAATCCATATTGAAACGCCATATTTTTACTTTGATATATTTTTTATAAATAACTAATTGGAGTTTATATTTCTTGTTTTGGCATGTTCACCTTTGTGATGTTGTACTTTATGCACTTATTTATTTTCAAGTATGTTTATTTACTTTTTTAATGTTATTTATAGGACAGCTCTTTATGATATAGCTTATTTTGAAAAGCCTAGTCACAACTGCTTCATTGATTTGATTAGGCATGTTAATACAATTGCACAACTGTTAATGTGTATTTATTCACATTAAAACCTTTGAAAGTTATTTTTCTGTGTTTTTGGTTAACATTGGATACTCCAACAATAAATTTTGATCACAAAACAATTAATTTTAAAGTTGATATTGATGCATTATAACCAATCTATAGCACTAAGTTTAAAAAACTTTTTTTTTTCTACATTCTTATAAAGAACTGCTTCAGTGACCAATAAAGAATAAACATACATCAATTTCCCTTAATTTTATTTCATTTGCTGCATTAAGATGATTTATCAACTATGCAGATGCTTAGTTCCACCATGTTGCATTTTATATTCCTATAGAGAGATTTTTTTTAATTAACAGAATCTTTTTTTTATCTTTAGCATTGTGAGAGACAAATTCAGACTCTACAGAACAAAATTCTTGAACTCCAACAACAGTTAGCCGTTGCTATTTCTGCTGACAGGAAAAAAAACATTATGATTGAACAGCTAGACAAAGTGAGTCAATCCCTTTTTTTTTTTTGCAGTTCTTTTAATTTGTTTTCAGGTCATACAAATTTAGGAGTTTTATCTTAATATATTTTCTAGTAATCTTGCTGTTTGGAATCCTATTACCTTTTATTCTTATTTTAAATGTTCTTTGTCTCTTAGACTCTAGCCAGTGTTGTGGAGAGCTGGAAAAAGAACGAGTCCGAGAAGAGTGCTCTAATTAAAAGACTGAAGGAGGAAAATGATGCTGCCAGCAAAAGTCGGGTCAACCAACAAGAGGTGAATCCATTTGTATTTTACAGAATATGGAAAATTACACTGTTTTGGGGAACCCCTGTGTAATTTGTTACCTTCTGATTGTATTAAACCTTATGTGCATAACACAGCAAAGATAGCTTTTAATATACATGATTTATACATATCTGGAAGAATATTGCTTGTTGCAGTATGTGACATTGTCTCTGTGTCTCTGTGACCCAGCAAGTCTGTTTTCAGATCAGGGGCTGTAGTGTCCACTATACCACTGGGTTTGTGTGAACATGTTTAACCTGGACCTTCCAGTTTTGTGATGGAATTCGAAAATCATTATCTACATTAAAATGAGGAGCATAGACTTGCACTTCAAGTTCAAGCTTTTCCTATTCATGGTCCTGTAGCACACTCCAGGCAAGCATTTGCCATTTGCTCCTTATATGGTGGTAAACAATAAGCGGGGGGGATAAAAGAAAGGAGAAAAATATCACCAATGCAGCATTCACAAGGTATAACCCTGCATCTCAATTTCACTCACTTGGAGATGGCATATCTATTAGACATCTCATGTTTGACATAAGCTTCAGTTAATAACATAAAATGTTTAAAATGAGTGTTCTACAATTTTTAATGAGCAGCCTAGAATTTTATTTCTACGTACTGGAGGAGCAACACATTTAATGCTACTGCCTCACAGCTTCAGAGTCCAAGGTTCAAATCCCAACAGTGGCACTGTCTATGAGAACTTTGCATGTTTCGCTTGTCTGAGTACTCCACAGTCATAACAATTGGAATGCTTGGGCCAGTTAAGAGATGGCAACTGACCTGTGAAAATGTAAGTGTGGATAAATGGGTACTATATTCAGGGTGCTGTCTGGATGCTGAGAAAATGGATTAATATTTAGCTGGGATGAAGATTCGATGATGAGCTGTTTAACTCCAAACTAGTGGGAAGATAAGAACATTACAATGATAAGAACAGTTAGAACATTCATACTTCACTATAAATTATCTTACAGAATTAAAGCTGCAACTCAAGTGTTAAACGTTTTTATAATTTATTTATTAAGAAAATTATTAAATTATTTATTTATTAGTTTTAGCCTCAGTGAAGTGTCGACTAATGTTTCACACCAACTGGATCACAAGTGGTTATTGCTGGGTTGCAAGCACAAAAAAACGCATTTCTGAGGCTAACTTGTCAACACTTGAATCCAAATATAATTTTATATCCCATTCTTAATTGCACTTGTGTAACCAAGAGCTCTTTGCAATAATTTATCATTACTAATTATGAGTGTTTCTACTGACTGGGTAATCAAAGAACATAAGCAGTTAAAACTGGGTCCCAAAGCCATAAAGGTTGAAAACCTTACCACCTCACCTTTACTCAACTGCTTTTTGTAATTCTCTTGTGTCCTTTTTTTAATGATAAAGTCCAGATGATACATCAGCACCTTGGTCCAGATTCTCTCTGTATTTCCTCTGAACTACACTCATCTATTCACTCATTTTCCTCTTTCCAGCTTCCCACCTTCTGAGAAATCTCAGATCACATCTGCAAATCAAAGCCATGTACTTGTCAGCTAGACCCCCTTCCCACAGTTCTGGTTAAAGCCTGTCTCCCCTTTCTGGTCCCTCTTATTTCTGCTATAATTTACTCTTCTTTTACTACTGGTACTGTTCCTTCATCTTTTAAAGCTGCTGCAATAACCCCAATACTGAAAAAACTTGGTGCTGATCCTACTAACTTCAATAATTTTCGCCCTATTTCTGATCTGCCCTTCATCTTCAAAATTCTTGAAAAAATAGTAACTATCCAACTTCACTCCCACTTATGTCATAATAATCTGTATGAACAGTTCCTGTCTGGTTTTCGCCCCCTGCATAGTACAGAAATGGCACTTTTTAAAATTACCAATGACCTTCTTATGGCTGCTGACTCTGGTTTAATTACAATTCTCATCCTTCTTGATCTGAGTGTGGCCTTTGATACTATTTGCCATACCACTCTCCTTAATAGATTATCTTTGATTGGAATTACCCACACTCCACTAGATTGGTTCAGATCCTACCTTTCAGGCCACACTCAGTTCATTCAGCTTAAATCTTTCAAATCCGAACCCACCGCTGTTACTTTAGGTGTGCCCTAGGGTTCTGTCCTGGGGCCTATTCTTTTTATTATTTTCCTTCTTCCCCTTGGCACTATCTTTTGTAAATTTAACCTTAATTTTCACTGTGACACCCAGCTCTACCTTGCTAGTAAACCCACCTCTTCTTTCTCACCATCTTCGCTTATTGACTGCAGTGCTGAAATTAAATCCTGGTTTTCTTCAAATTTTCTTAAATTAAACAGTGACAAAACTGAGGTTCTCCTCATTGGTTCAAAATCACCGTTATCCAAAGCCGATAATCTTTCACTTGCTATTGATAACTCCTTTGTTTCCTTGTCACCTCAGATAAAGAGTCTGGATGTCATCCTTGATAGTACTCTATCTTTCCAATCTCACATTAATAACATCACCCAGTCTGCTTACTTCCACCTACGTAATATTAATCGCATCTGCCCATCCCACACTCCCCATACCACTGCCATTCTTGTTCACAGTCTTTTTACTTCTCGTGTGGACTATTGCAATTCACTCCTCTTTGATCTATCTAATAAATCTCTCCATAAGCTTCAGCTAGCCCAGAATTCTGCTGCTTGCATCAATACTCGAACCCCATCTATTCATCATATTACTCCGGTCTTGCAGCAGCTTCATTGGCTCCCTATTAAGTTTTGAATTGATTTTAAAATTCTGCTGTTAACATTTATAACCTTGCCCCTCCATATCTGTCTGACCTCCTTCATGTTGCCATTCCCTCCTGTAACCGTAGATCCTCTTCCTCCATCTACCTGACCGTCCCTCTCGCCCGTCTAACTACAATGGGGAGCAGAGCAGCCGTTCTGCTCCCAAGGTCTGGAACTCACTACCTACTGAGCTTAGAAATATTGAATCATTTTCAACTTTCAAATGTAAACTTGTAACCCATCTGTTTAAAATGGCTTTTTCTTTATGATTATAGTGGCTTTGTTTGGTTTAATTGTTGTATTTCCTGTATTTTCTGATGTTTTAAGCTTTGTTTATAATGTGCTTTTTTATTTATTATTTATTCAATGTCTTTGAGTGCTTAGAAAGGCGCCTTGTATAAATAAAATGTATTATTATTATTAAAACCAAAATTGTAGTCCAAATTGCACAATCAAGAGAAAGCAACTGAGCAATATGTTCATTTTAAAATGTTGACCCTACTTATTAGTTAAAACTCAGTGATGCCTTTATCTGTTTATTTTGCTTGTTACAAGTGCATTTACTCTGCGTGTTTTCATTATAGAAAATGATATTAAAATTCAATTTAACATAATGCTGCACATAATACAACAAAAACTTGATTCATAATGTTAATAAATCATTCATTTATTACAGTCTTTGGCAGTAGTCCTAACAAGAATATACTATGCTAAATCATTAGTTTTCTATAATTTTTTTAAATGCTTAGGCCAATATATATATATATATAAATTGGGGGCTCCTCCCCCTGCTCGCTTCACTCACCCACTCCCATGTTTGGTTTCCCGGATATACAATTTAAAGAGATTGTTATTTTCATGGGAATTGTTACATATGCCTTATTTTCAATTTTACTTTAAAAAAGCTTTTGTAAAAACAATATTTGTCCTTTATCTTTGGCCCTGGGCGTGGTTACATCTCTTTCTCACAGGACATATATAATGCTGCTTGCGTTGTTAAGGGGCGGGCGGCTGAACGCATGCTAAGGAGATGCCGTCGAATCATCTGTTGTCTTTCTGCTGCTGGCGAAGTGCCTGTTCTGCTTGTTGAGTGTTGTTATTTTAAGGGCTGGGAGCACATGATGCGTGTCTGCCAAAAGCAATCCAACAACTGCTAGGTTAGATGTCCATGGATTTGTTTTAAATGATGGCTCACTGCCTTGTCTCATGTGACATTGTAAAAATAATACTTGTCCATTATTTCCGGCCCCGTGCGTGGTTAAACCTCTTTCTCGCAGGACGTATAACGATGCTCGCGTTGTGAAGGAATCGATCATTTTAAAGCCTGTACAGCCTCTGTCCTTTTTGCCACTTCGTGTCTCTGCTGCTCGCATTGTGAAGAGGGGGTTAGGGTGGCTGAACGCACGCAAGGAGAAGTGGTCAGATCATCTGCTGCGAGCTGCGTGTTTTGCTTGTCATTGTTTTATGAGTTGGGAGCAAGTTTAAGTGTCTCTTGCGGGTAATCGGATATACAATATTAAAAGCTTTTTTTTTTTTCTTTGGAATTGTTTCAATTTCATTATTTGCACTTTTACTTTAAAGCTTCATTAAAAACAATATTTGGAATTACTTTTTCTTCAACATCACATTGAATTTTGATTCCGTTTTTGGAGACACATTGTGACAATGCAACGTATACTGCCCGTGAGTGAATATTGTTTCTGTTTCTCAAATAATCTGACTTTTTCTAATGTTTGACCCTGTGATTTGTTAATTGTCATAGCAAAACCTATTCTCATGGGGAAACTGTAAACATTTTAATACGAATGGTATATCAAGATCTCCTTTGGTGTCTGTTATTCGCGGAATATATACATTACCTTTCTTGTTGCCTGTTAAAATTTGCATCGCTTCTCCGTGATCATAAATAATTTCAAAGAAAGCACAATTCGGTCAGGTGTATAAACTTGTCGTTGCTTTAACTGTTGTGGAACCACGGATTCTCATAGCGTATGGTCCATTATTGTGTAAATCAACGTTTTGTGCATTGAATGGTGCAAAGGTGAAAAGATTTTGTTTTCTGCTCTTTGCCTTTTATTTCTGACCTCGCTTTGCCCTGCTATTTTTTCAGTTACACCTGGTCCTGAGGATTAAATTCCTTTTGTTTGCACTAATGCGATCTTTACTATCTTTTTTTTTTGATACTGTAGCGACTGACGTAATAAAGTTTAACAAAAGTTTTACTTGAACAATCGCCGACAACCTAACCCCAAACACAACTTTCTAGCACCCTCTCCAACCCCTCATCCCCCGGGTCTCAAATACCACATCAATCAATACCCCGCTATCAGTCTTCCTGCTGTACTCCGCCCCCCTCTCAATCAGACACAACAGTCACTTAAAACAAAAAAGTTTTCAACCTGGCTGGGACGCTACAATACTTTCAAATTTAACTGCTTTCATATTCTTTACCTTTCTGTGCATGTGTATCGCGCCATCGTTTGTTTGAGCCTTTCGAATTCCACTGATTTCATAATCTCTTATCTGCCTTTTTTTTTCTCCAACGCTTTTGGGTCTCTTTTCTACGCACTGCTCTTTCTTCTTTGCTTAGTCGTTGACATTTCATGTAGAACATATTGTCCTTATATGCTTTATATGTGCTGAGAGCACAGGATCTGTGTGTGCTGCGTGCCTTTACATGACTTAGTGTTTTGCTAGCTGTGCTCTTATTTGATATTGTTTGTGTCTTTTAAGTGTCTTCCAAGAACTTCCAATGAGATCAAGTCTCGTCGCCCTGCTTTTCATTTCCAGGATTTTTTTTAATAATATATATTAAAATATTAAGTATATATATAGAGAGAGATTAATAAAATATCCAAAAAAAAGAGAATTTAAAAAATCCGGCCTCCTCTTAACTATAAGCCAGTCTACTGATTTAATAACTGTGTGTAGTGTGGTAAAGCACTTTAATCTAAACAATGTGTTCAGATTCAGTTCAGTTGTTAGGTGATGTGTCTATTACCACTTATAATCCATTTGTTGTAGTTGATATGAAGTTATCTCTGTTTTTTTCAGGTTTTGTTTTCTAGAAGTAGTATTAATCCACAAAGTGACATTTGAAGTAATAATTCTCATTTTGTCAGTCTGAATAAATCATTTAAACTATTTTGTCTATTATACAAGTACTGTATATACATCTGCAATATTGTTTCTTTTAATTTCACAGTTCATACAACAGTGTGAAGAACGTCTGTTGAAAGAGCAGAAACAAGTAACACAGCTAGAGAATGATAAACATCTATTGGTAAGTTATTTTGAACCATAAGTAAAATATAATAAATAATATTTACTAAATTCTGAAAAACGACAAACACCATGTTTTGAAATGTTGTCAAACTTCATTCACCTCCCCTAAAATGGGACCTTGATTATGGGTTTATGAAATTGATTAATGAATGAATAGCTGTTATTATTAATAAGCTAATTGTAGATTTTCCTGGACATTGATAATTAGCTGCACATTGTTAATTTATTATTTTGAAAAGTCTTAAAGAACAGACTAAATGCATTCATTGTAGTGAGTATTCTCTTTGTCAATATGCAGTCTTGTTAAAACAGAACATCTGGAAGAGTAGTGAATAGTAATTGTAATGAAGTAATGAAGAGATTACATTTCTATTAGCTTCCTAATTTAATATTGGAAGAGGCACTCTAAAATGCTGTGTAATAGGCTAATTGCTCATTTGGTACACCCACAAACTGAAGGAATAAGTGCTTTAAATATATTTTTTTGTATCCTTTCTGATATAAAAAAGTATAATTTTGTCTGGAAGTGAACATTTTAGAATATGCTTTTTTCACCAGTCTCTACATCTGTGTTTATTTCCAGGAGGGTAAACTTGCTGGTCTCTCAAGGCAGCTGGAGCTAAGTAACCTCAAAATTCAAGACCTACAAAGGGAACGAGATGAAGCTGTGAATGTTAGCCAGCAGGAGCAGAAGAGAGCACAGACTGTGCTGGCAAAACTTGAAGAACAGAGGGATACCTGGGGAAAAAGAGAAAGGGAGCTAGAAGAGCATCTTAAGCAGCAAGAGTCTGATCTCAAACAGCAGATTGAAAAAGAGAAGGTAGAAGAAATTTTGCATTCAACTCAGTCAGCTCAGGATTAATTTTATTGTAATCTGTTTTGAATTTTTAAAATGAAAGGTATTATTTGTGTCTAATTGTAGATATACTGTATATTGCTTGATCTTAATAATACTTTCTATATTTATTCAGACTATTGCAGGCCATGAGATCCAGCGTGCCCAAAGTGCTCATCAAGTCCTTCTATCAGTGAAGACAGAAGTGCAGAAACTAGAAACTGAACTGGAAAAAGCTCAGCTAGCTCGGGACAACTTTCAGATGGAGCTGAACCTTGCTGAGGCAAGTCCTGCTTGAACTTTTACCTGTATTTGCTGAAATTCTTTTGAATTCTGTGGGTTTTCATTAATTTACCAGGTTCATAGGTGAGTTAGAGTTGATCTAATATTGCTTTTAGTTGTACTGGTAGCTTATTGTATATGAAAATTATGAAAAAAGAAAACATTAAAATTTCTAATAAAGGATATTACCTAGTTGAAATGGAAGCCCTTCTGTAATGTTTACCAACACAAAAAATGTGCCCTTTTCTGTCACAAGAAAGTAGTCACAATAGGAAAGTTATGTCAGTAAGAATAAGTTGTATTGCTCAAACAGGTGACTACATTACGTACTTTAGTGTAGATGGCATTGGAGAGTTTGGTTGGCTTTTGGTCAAATGTAGTTTGGATTTTAAAAGTCCAATAGCAAAGCTGAAAGATGATTTGTTTTCCTGAACCACCTATTTTAACTCGGTTTACAGACATTCTATATTTTACTTTAAACTGTAAAAAAAATATTTTTCATGACTGTCAGAAATATTCAAAACTTGTTAGGGAACAGTTTCTATCCTTACCTCAGGCACTACAGTTTGACTGTGAAGAATATGTTGTTTTAGCCAACAAGTAACATTTCCTCAATTATTTGTAGCCACATTTAAAAAAAAAAAATTGTGAACTTGAGCCTCAAACTCTTGTATTTAACATGGACTTTGTACTTGAGCATTTCAATTAGCAAGTCAATTTTTGTGTTATTTTATGTCTTTTTTTTTAAATTCCATTTTATTCCTGTATTTCAGGCTCGTTTTGAAGCAGAGAGATCTCAGATGCAAGCTCAGTATAAGGTATCCTTGGAGCAGCAGCTGTCAGAAAGACTGGCACAGTTCCATAAAGAGACTGCACAGCAAAGTGCCTCTATTCAGGAGCAGCACAGGTGACTGCAGATTGTTTTGTCAGGTGCTATTTTAAGGGTGTGCTTCAGTGTATTGGAAAGTATGAATTTACATTGGTCAGTTCTGATAATATTTGAAATTTGTCTCCCTTCTCACAAAAATGAAAATTACATCTACTGAAGTTCTAAAGAGTCTGTATAAAGATGGAGTGTGATACACGTTGAACATGCATACATTCATTCTTTAAACAGGTGTTTCTCAACCGCTGAGTTGCTACCCACTTTTGTCATGGACTGTTGCCCGTCAGTTACAAGTTCCTATTGTTTATTTCTGTTGTGGGTTATGATGGGTTGCCACTCCAATGATATAATTTTAATAGTAGCTTCTACGAAGTTAAGGTTAATTAATTTCACACAAATGCCATAATGTACAACAGTGACAGCTTCTAGGTTTGCAGTGGTTTAAGAAATACATTAATATATTTATAGAATATATTTTATTCTGGAATATCTGGAGGAAACAATGTTGTACACCGCATAATTGTGGCAAATAAATATGAAACCATGTGTTTCACTGATAAGCAGCACTAACAAAAAATTTTTAAATATCACAATAAATCAATATTAAAAACTTCAAAAGTATCTAGGAGACATTTAAAAATTTAACATTACTCCGCAAACTTTGAACACACCTCACCTCATTGACGCAGCCTACCTAAACATGCTGTTGATAATGTTTATTTCTGCCATATTATATATTTTATTTGGCTTTAAGTATGGATGTATGTATTTCTGTGAACAAGGCAGATCAGTGCTATGTGATTTTGGAAATGTGTTTAAGTCTTTGCTGTGATAAACATAAATTCATCCTATGAACTGTGAGTGAACTCCCAAAAGAAGTACAGACTGAGAAAAATGTATTATTATAGTAATTATCAGATAGGTTGGTAGAATCTGTATTGATCTTGAAGGAAGCTGCAAAAATGATAGTAACAATCATGTAATATTGTGACCAAAAAATACAGGGCAGGACAACAATTTAAAGATCATAACCACTATGGCAGAAGGGTGATTCATTATAGAGTATAGTAGCTGCTGGCAGAAATTAACTTGGATCAGTCTGTTGATGATGGTCACCCTCTGAAGACAAATTCCATGATGAAAAACAGTTTATTATGAGCCAGCCTTCTGTATTGGTTTTAATTTTCTGGCTTTGCACCAATCTAGATAATAATAAGGAGGTTAGAAGCTTTAATGTGTGGTTCCAACCTATTAGCGAAACCTGGAACGAATTAGGCCTGTATCATCATAATGAGCTGCATTTGAATGAGAATAGCACCAAAGTGTTATGTAGACATATGGGTAGGTTAGCTTAGAATTGTTTAAACTGTTGTTTAAACTGTTTCATGGGTTAGTTAAAGAGTTTAGGGCAGGCCGTGTTCACAACTTCACAGAAGCCCACGATGAAAGCTGGAGTAATTAGTACATTAGAATTGATTGCCTTAATGCTAGCAGTATCAAGAATAAAACAAGTAAAAAGTTATACAATGATGCACATAATTACAATAACATTGCAGTAGCAGAAAATGGCTAATCAGATGGCTGGGGATGAAGTCAACATTAGCAGGTACACATTATTAGGAAAAGAAGCAAAATCAAAATGGTGGGGGGAGAGTTGCCATTTATGTTTAGGAGAATTTGAATTCTTGAATTTGAAAGCATCAGGGATAGAGGCCTGATATTGATAGTGTGTGTATGTGTGTCAAAATAATTTGGACAGCTCTACACTGCGTAAATAAATATTTAAACTTTATTCTTGTGTAGACTGGACAAGAATCTAAAAAAACTTGTTAAATTGCCTCATGATACTAAACTAGAAGGAATTGTGTGACAAGTGACATTTTTCTGCTTCATTTTAGTTGTAGATTTTGAGCCCTTAATTGCTTATTTTAGTCTTAAGCAGCTATATTCACCATTTTAACTGCTCCTTATTAGAAATAAGATGCAAATGACAAAGGAACCACTAGTTCTACATCTAGTATGTCTCCATTTTCTGCCATGTGCATTCATCATTCACTGGTTTAATTAAGTACTCGGAAGGAAACTGAAGAGAAAGTGGAAAACTGAAAATTATTTATCAGTTTTTGGCTTCAAATCACTTGGATGAAAAATGTATCACTAGAAAGAAAAAAATCTATGATTTAGGAATGAACTTGCATGGTACAGTTAAAACCCTAACAAGCCATGAAATTAAATAAGATCTGTTATTGGTGAGGATTGGTTTTTCATTAAGCAACTGGGTTGGAAAAAAATCCTGCAGCCACTGTGGCTGTCCAGGGTCAGAGTTGACCCACACCTGCTTTAGACAAATGGAAAGATAAGCCACTTTAATTCAGACCTTTTTTATTTTGTTTAATTAATTAGAATGGGCACTGATTGTCTGAGTGTGGACAATGAGCAAGCTTGTGTTAAATACTGCAACTCATATTTTCAATTAGAAAAAGAAAAGAAAGAATTTGAATTACTGCTTAGTAACAATAGGCTAAATCTGCCTATATTACTTGTAAACCTGTTAAGCGGGTTAGCCCTGTATCTTCTTCGCAAACATCCTGTGAACATTTGATAGATTTGTGGCTTTTTTAAAGGTGTGCACTGTATTTATTATTTGTTTGTTTGGTAAGAAACAAGTACTGCATAATTACAATCATAATCCATATTTATAATTACACCTCAAGAGTTAGGAATGTCTGCTGGTACACTGTAAGAAACATAAAATAACACCTGTATAAATATAGTTAATGTATATTTTAACCCCCCAAAAAAAAAACTAGTGCAATTATTGATTAAAATTATTAAATCCTGGAAGTGCCTGTATATTTACATTTAAGCAGTGTTTAACTGCCTGTTTCAATTGTGTGAGAAAATATATATCCTCTTTAATAAAATCCCTGTGTGGGTCCAGGTGTCCGTGCGTGTGTGTCTTCTGGTGAAGTGCAAATGTGTGGGCCGCGCCGTGCATCGCACCATGCCCTGCCCATGCGTGCGGCACCGTGGACACACACACATTGGAAGCTGGGCACACGGTGAATGGCCTTGCCACGGCTGCGCATGATAAGAAATAAAGGACAACATTGCTGGGGAGAGTGCTGATTGGGTAGTCGCGGCCGCGCACATAAAATCCGTTGCTGAGAAGACGCCACACATACAGTAATCAGCTGCACGCCAGCACAGATTAAAATACTTGCTGGAGAGACGCCACGGGCACAATTATCAACTACACGCCGCACATTACATCAGTTGCTGGGGACACTCTGCTGATTGCCCAAAGTTGTGTCAGAAAATTAAAGTCATATTACGGACAACAAAGCCAGTATTACTGTCAGAGAAAATTGCAGGCATTTTACGGAAATACAAACCAGTATTACTGCGAGAGAAAATTAAAGACACACAATACAGTGACGCATATTACAGACACATACTAGCCAGTATTACTATAAGAGAAAATATTATGGACGTATCTACTAACAACATGCCACCCAAAAAAAAGGACCCGTCAAGTAGGACAAAAGACACAGACAATTAAATCCTACATAAGCAACATCTCCTGGAAGAACGGTCAGCTCAACAAGTAAACATCAACAAAAGAAAGGCTGAAAGACAAAGAAAAATACGAGCAAATAGATCGATTGAAGAAAAACAAAATGACTGTCAGAAAAACGCTAAAAGAGAAACACTCAGAAGAGCAAACCTTAGAAATAGTTGGTATTTACTTGCCAGAACCAGTATTCAGCCACGGTCAGTTATATGTTGCATTATCAAGAGTTAGAAGTTTTCCAGATGTTGTTGTCAAGGTTGTAGATGGTCCTGAACAAGGCAAACTGTTGCCAAACTCAGGCAGAATATTTACAAGAAATGTTGTCTATAATGAAATTGTATAGAAAAATTTCATGAGGTAAGAAAATAAAAAATTTTACCTAAATATCTTCTTCAGATATTGTGTCTTACAGATTGTTACAAAGTTTTACACTAAGACAATATTAATTATACTTACTGTGTTGTCATATACGTTTTCTATTTTATTTTTATTGTTATTTTACTTTAGGCTTCTTGCAAAAATATTTTTGACAAAAAAAAAAAAATTAAGACAACAAACAGAATGAGGTAAAGGTCCTTGCCATTTAATACAGACTGTTCCTACTAATGTGCTTAATGTCTAGTGTGTGTGTGTATGTGTATGTGTGTGTGTGTATGTGTATGTGTGTATATATATATATATATATATATATATATATATATATATATATATATATACACACACACACACACAGGTACATAAATATTTGGACAGAGACAAGTTTTTTCTAATTTTGGTTCTGTACATTACCACAATGAATTTTAAATGAAACAACTCAGATGCAGTTGAAGTGCAAATATATATATATTTTCTCACACAGTTGAAGTTATATATAAGTTATATATTTTTTTTATTTTATTTTTTTTTTTTGTTGGACAAATGACAAGCATTTTTTCAAATCTTATGTTATAAATAAATTTTTTTTATATGATTTATTTGTTAAAAAGTAGGTATTTTAAGGAAATTTTATTTTACTATTTTTATGGTCACTGAACAATAAGCCTACAGAATTTAATTTTGTTAACAAAAAATGAACAGTGGCACCAATGATCCAATTCAGTAACATGAAACTGGTTATCGGTATCGGCCCTAAAAATCCTAATCCAAACATCCATGGTAAAAAAAAACGTTATAGATGAGAAACAATACAACATGTCAGCCCATTTCCATTACTAGTGTAAATCTCGCTTTTAAATAATCCATTGTAGTGTTTTAGCTGGGACCTTTTTAGTATAGATTTTCTTTTATGAGTTTTGTGGGGTGGGTCTGTTGGGTATTATTGTGTGTGTGTGAGTGTGAGTGTGTTTTTGTTTTTTTTTGTACCCATTCCATAGTTTCATCCTGTCTGCTTTCTCCTGCACCCACAAAAGATTCCATTTCGATTTCAACCACATCCCTGACTTCATCCTTGAATTGTCTACATAGCCTAAGTGGATTCTTAAAACATTTAGAAAATGTAAGGGAAAAAATTACATACATATGAGAGTGTGGCAGAGCAGTTGTTTAAAGAGAAACACACATTGGCCGTTCAGCTCTGGTGAATGTTGCCATGTGTGACTTCAATCTCACATTCACACTGAAAAGCACATGAACTGCTGTTAAGGAAGAGAGCTCATCGGCAGAAGTGACAGACTGTTTGATGAGGCTAGTTTTATCATATCTAAGATGATTTCCATAAAATTGATCATGCATATAGTGGTCATTGTTTTTGCTTCACATTTTAAGACATTGGTGGCATTGCATTGGAGCATTACTGCCTCGCAATAAATAGATTGGTGTGCACATCCCAGGTACCCTGGTTTCCACCTGCATTCCAAAGACCTATAGGTTAGGTTAGTTGTAGTTGCTAAGCTGACCCTAATCAGTATGTTTGTGTTCACCCTGTGATGGACTGGCACCTTGTTTAGGTGTTGTTCATGCCTTGTGCCAATTTACTTCTGGCATAGGATCAACCTATCCTGCAGCTCTGCCCTGGATAAGTGGGTTAAGAAAATTGATGGATGTTAAGATAATCAGTTCTGCTGAAAAAAGTTCAATTTTAAAACAGTCTATTTTTTTTAGCTATTAAAAAAAATAATAGCAACCCAGCAAGCCCGTAAACAGTTTATTCAGTAGATAAATATAAACTAAGACTAAAGTGATTGAAATGATTGATTGCAGAAATTTTTGAAAATCCATTGTATATGAAGGCATTTGTTAAATTTTGATTATATACCTGCTTCTGGTCCTCTTCTTTGGAAAAACAAAATCTGGTCACCCTAAGAGATAGATAAATATGATTTCTCTGGAGTGTGTACAGCTATGACAAGCATTTAAAATACATGCTAGTAACATGTAACGCACCAGGTAATATGCGAGCCCATGGCCCCCAGCGGAGTGGAACATTCCACTTACCCTGTCCGCCAGGTAGTCAAAGTGTAATCATATCATGCAATTTGTCTTATAAGCTTCTTTTCTTACTGTATGCTGTTTTACAGTATAACAGTATTGATTGTTTGTAAAATATCTAAATATATAGTAAAGTTTATTTTTCAAGAATTTTCTCAGAGGTTCATCTGCACTCCTCCCACCTACTCTCGACTAAAGGAATAAAGTCTATAACTCGCATCCACTCGCTTCTCTTAAATTTTTGTCCTGCACCACAAAAAAGATCACATGGTATTTCCATAGAAATGTAGATCTTTATTTTGTGCCCTGCATTCTACAGTTTCAAAACTGTTCACTGGTATTTTATTTTATAGCAGTTACATAGTTTTAAACTTTGAATCAAACAAACAAAAATTAAAATGCACTGGCAATGAAATATCAAGTTTTTATGTGCCATTTCAAAAGTTGGAGAGCTTTACATTTTTGTTCACTTCATCAGAAGTTTTTGTTAAATACTTTTTGTACAGTATCCTATAATAAAAGGTAACTACATGTATTGCTGGAGTACACAACTTCTTTTTCTTTTTTTTAAAATGGTATATTACACTGTCATGTTGGTAAAAAACCAGCTCAAACAGGCAAGTGGTGGCTAAAATAGATATGATAGAGACAGCATTCCAACCCAAATAATTAAAAAATTATACGGAATAATGTACTGTTGTTCGCTAATGAGGGTCTATGGCTAATTATACTTAATATTTCTGAAAGACTTATTTGATTGAGATTCTGTGTTGAAGGTGAAGCTAAAGTTGTTGGCTGCATCAGGCAATAGCAGATATCGGGCGATTGTGGCATTTTTATGTTAAGTTACAGTGTCACTAAAATACTGAATTATTTTAATCTGCAGATAATGCAACAAGGTAAATTAAATGATCTTCGTACTATTCAACGTAGTAAATGCAAGCAAGGAGGATAAAAAGGTTAAACCTAACACTGTAAACCAATATACAGTGAATATTAAGCACTGTACTAAAAACAACCTCATGGCTGCATTATCATTGTTTAGAGCTGCAGGAAACACAAAGGTTCAATCATTCTTTTTGTGGTTGTTTTAGAAAGCAGATCTTGGAGCTAAGTGCACATCATGACAATGAACTAACCAAGCAACTTGCTCAGTTCAAGTCTGAACTACAAGAACGAGAAGAGAGGCAGCACAGGCTTGTCGAGGAATATGAAATCGGGTATGAATTCAAAATATAGAGATATGTTATTTGTAGATTTTTGCCTACTTTTTTAATAAATATACGTGTTTATCCTTTCAAATGTATGCTGTCTTTGCAGTTCTATTATAGTTACATATTTTCTATATGAACAAGTACATTTATAGGCTGATATATTTTTGCTCCTCAATTAATGCCTACAATTTGTTATATATTCTTTGTTTTCAGAAATGTAAAGGCTAGTTTTGATTTCACTGTAAAAGTTTAACATTTCAAGAACTCAAGTAGTAATTGACAAACTTGTAAATAGCCCTCCATAACTGTATAATAAAACCTTTCATTTAGTTTTCTTAAATATATGATTTTATCACTGTATATTTTAGCTGATGTATATAACCCTTTAAGCACTGTATTTAAGGTTATACAATAAATTATTCACAATGTTGCACATCATCTGTCTGACACACTAACACTGAGCACTTTAAGCCGATGAATCTTTCAGTATAAATGTGTCAGGAAATGCTACTGGGGCTTGTTTATTCCAATGGCAGTACGCCTACTTAATGTCTCCCTGTGATTGCCAAGTCAGAAGTTTTCTTTCTCTTTAATTTTCTTCCTTTTAAGTCATTCCTGTGTGTTTGCAGACAATAGTGTGCATTTGTTTATTTATTTGTTTATGAATTAATTGAGCTTCTGTTAAAAGTTAATTTCCCCCTTGGAAAAAGTAAACTTTTTTTCTCTCTCTCCCTCATTACAGTTAAGCAAATGTTTTGCTTTTGTTGGTTTTTAATGTTTAAATTAGTGGATTACCTCTGTTAACCCAGAAGATTTTTCTGTTGAAGTACATATAGCATAAATCACGGTTAGATTAATGTCTTCAATACTCTTTTTAAAAATGTAGGCTGGCAAGGAGCCAAGAGGAGATATCTAGCTTACGTTCAACAGCCAAGAAACTAGAATCCCAGAAATCTGAAATGGTGAACAGATTACAAAGCATGATGCGTGCCCACTGGGATGAGGCTCGTAGAGTTCTACTTTTGGATATCTCACCAAAGTCGCTACAAAAGAAGGAGGTGTGTGTTTAGCCTGGAGCTGTCAGAAATGCTGGTTTTGGGTAATAATGTAACAAAAAGATTAAGAACTGATTCATAGTACTTGTTCTTTCTAAGTAAAAGTTCATTCTTTTTACATTATTTGATGATAAAAAGAAAAATCTATTACAAAATCTTGTGCTGGCTTATTTAGTGCTATAGAATGGATGAATAAATGAGAGACAATCTGCACTTTTGGGAATTTAAGCTTTATTAAAAACTGTGATGAAAATATGATAAATAATTTCTAAATTTGTAAACACTTGATTTATTTTCATTTCATATTTGAGGTGGAAAGTCATAACAAGGACCAGCCCCTTTTGCTCCCAGAGATGAAGAGAACATTAACACACAATCTTGCTGGACAGGTAGATAAAAATCAGGACCTCATGACAAACATATGCCCCCCTTACTTAAAATTTACCGAGGAAGAAAGAAAGAAACTTATTTTCACTGGGAGTATAAATGGCTGTAAGGCTGTCCAGGATGAAGAAAGTAATATTGTACCCCAAAATTCTGAGCCTCAGTGGACAAAAGAGGACTGGGGCCTCGGTGAAAATCATCTGAAGAAAATATCAGGTCAGAATTATTCTGTGTTCAAATTTATTTTCCAATTTTATATAAGGATATTCTGTACAGTAGACTCGGTTTTATATTTATCTGGCAGATTTTTCTCATGTTAATATGAATTAATGTTAATGTAAACCAACACAGTAGTGAGGGTTCAGAGTTAAGCCTACACTTTTAAAAATAATGGTTCTTTAATGGTATTTTATGGTTCTTTATTGGGTTGTGTAGTTCATTTTATTCTGGGAACAATTCTCTGTATTTGAAATAGTTTCTTTGTGATCTAAATAAATAAGGGTTCCTTCTAGAACCTTTCATGTGGATAATTCTGGCACCTTTTTTCCCTTTAAAAGAGTGTCATAACCATCTTTGTGGAATTTGCTCAATTTCCTTATGTTCTCTTAAGTACGTCCTACATTCTCAAGTTGTGTCAAGTTAATTACAACCTGTTAGTGTTGAGTAACAGGCAAGTATTGATTTGCAAACAGTTTTGGGAAATTTACACTAATATTTGTTTCATATATGATTTTTGCCATTGTGAAATACAGAACTCACTAAAAAGAGTTTTGTGACGATTTTAAGATTTTATTCATACTTCTGTGTTTAACTGTGTTCTTTTCTGCAGTTGTGCCACGAATATAAAGCCTGTCACATTCCTGTAAAACTAACTCTACTTTTGCCTCTTGTTCACTTCACTGCCAAGCTGCCATTTTCCATACAGCGATATACTAAAACTCACAATTGTGCACTTTACTGTGTTTTCTGTGCAAATTGTTTTGTTCATTACTAGTACCTATAAACTGGCCCTGTTTTACACTTGCTTCCTTCCCAGGATTAGTTCCTACTTTTAACCCTGATGATGCTTGGAAAGACTTCTGCTCCCTGCATCAATTTTATGAAATAATCAGGTTAAAAATGACTGGAATAATTATTATAAGAATATTACAACCTAAGATGAATTCCATTCCCATTCACAAATTTAGAATCACTAATACAAAGAAAAGTGTAATTTATACAGTGTGCAGAGACATAAAAGGAGAATTTGCTTTACTTTGTGTCATTTTGGTAACCACTGTCTTCCCCTTTTTTATTTGTAATTTAAACTAGTCAAAAGCAAAAAATAATGAAGGGCACAGTGTTTCAGAGGTTGGTTGGATAGCTGGGTAAAAATCAGTGGCCTGTTTTAAATACCTGCTTCTCTATCTAGAAATCATACACAAAATGACTAAGTATTTAAAGCATAGATACTGTTAGGAAAATTCTAAATATTGTACTTCTGGTACTACTCATGTATGTACACCTTGTGCACATCCACATTGGGCAAATTAAGAATAACCAATTAACCTAATACACCTGGCTTTGAAATATTTGGCACCCTTGCAGACATGGGTAAATGCCCAAAATCCACATAGACAACAGATGGGTAAAAATTGCTAACTACTGTGTGACCATATTGACTATATATTTAACAATAAACTGATCATTTATATGCTTTATATTCTTTTTATATTTTTAATACTCCTGTTGTTGATGTGGGTGACCTTGAAAAAGGATAATTTCATAGAATGACCTGTTACAAGCAAAAAGATAATTTGGTTATTTTAAGAATTAAATACAAGTTTAAATTTAATTTATTTAAAAAATTAACTTTTACTTATTTTTGCAGTATAAATACTCTGTTTTGGTCTTTTTATATTTATTTCCTGTTTATTTTGAATCAGGATTGGCAGGGATTAAAAATGAGTACCAGACTTCGGACAAGCCCCAGAGAAGTCAGCATTTGTTTTCTCAAGCAGTACCTTTGCAACCTGCCATGCAGCTGAGTACTCAGAAATCTTCTCTAACCATACCTCAAGACTATTTGGAGCCACCGTTAAGTGATGCTTTCCAAAGAGCTCAGATATTACATTCACAGCCCGATATCTGGAACAGTAAACTAGAGGTGGAAAAGCAGGCAAAACAGGTTACCTCTACTCCTCCAGAAAACTTTGCTCCTGTTAATTCCACTTTTCACACTCTGTTGCCTTCAAACCTTGCTCTAGCAGACCTCAGTCAGTTTTTCAATCACAGCTTATTAAGTCATCAGAGCTTTGTTGCTCTCCAGCCACAATTGGATGAAAGTACCAGAACAGGTAGGTGAATAATGTGTTATTTTAATGTACATTATTATGATATAATATAAATTTAATGTAGCACAGTATTGGAATACACATGAGAGCTCGATCAACTGAGTCGAACACTTTACGAAAAATTGTTGATCGAGCTGCCCTGTGGGACATCCTGAAACTTCACAGAATACCCTGAAGTTGATGGATATCATGGCCAGCCTGTACACTGGTACTGTGAGTGCTGTGCAGGTGGAGGCAGAACCTCTGCATTTTTCCCATTTGATTTTGGGATTTTTCAGGGGTCAGTTCTTGGCTCCTACCTTGTTCAGTGCTTGCATGGACTTGGTGTTGGGGAGGTTCATGGGGTCCAGCAGCTGTGGGGCATCTGTTGGTGAAGAAAGATTCACTGATCATGACTTGACAACAATACTGTGATCTTTGTGGAGTCAATGGGGACTGTGATTGGAGCTCTCAAGAGACTGAGTAAGGAGTCTGAGTGTTCAGGTTTGCGAGTGTCCTGGATAAAAACCAAGATCCAGGCCTTTAATGTATTAAAATATGACCTTTTTTAAACTTGGCTGTGCCAGCCCGGTTCCCCTTTAGAATGTGCTTGTTATAGTTCCGCTACATTTCTTCCCTTGGCTGGTGTTTAGATTCCCATTTAATGTCTTTCTGTCCATTTTTGATTCTTTTATCTATGATAATAATGTTACTTTTGCTATTTAATTACATTTTTGTTTTAGATTTATGTATTTAATTTCTATGTGTCTTTGCTTGTTGTATTGTGTTCGTTGTGTTTTGTGGGTGGTTCACCAAGAGGTGGGACAACTTATCCATCTCTGTCAAGGGTTGCCCCTAACCCTGTATAGGCTGACAAAACCCACAGGTCCTCGCAGTTCACATAGAATGTGCCTGAGTTGGCAAGTTTCCTCTCGTGATTATTATTGTGCCCTTAAGGAATTATCGGATTTTTTTTTTTACTTCTATGCTCTTTTTTTTTTTTTATTTTGCCTTCTGGATTTGTTTTTTTTGGGAATTTTTTGCCATAGATTGCCTTTTTGTTGTTTAAGTCAACTCCTTCTGGGCCTTTTGTGATATGTGGAACTTCCTTGTTTTAAGAGTGTTTCTGAAAATAAATCTTTTATAAAGATTCTTTGTTTTTGTTTTATAAGCTGAAGGTTGACAAATCCTTCCACGTGTGATTCTTTCTGGTTTGGTTTATGTGAGTTGGTGCTTAGGAACTTTGTAGTTCATGACAGTTCTTTTCTGTACACATAATAAGGGATTGAAAGAACAACACATTATATTGCACATGGTGAAATTTACCCTTCATTAAAAACCGTTTCAACGTACCAATTAAAAAGCTTAGTTTGAATTTTGTGGAAAAATATAGGTACAAATTTCAGGGCTTTTTTTTTTTTTTATGTTCAATGTTGATTGTTGACTTGCATCGTGAAGTATAGGGAGGAAATCTCCCAGCATGGCATCCAATTAAGCAAACTCCTTCTCTGAGGGTTGCCTATATTTTATTGATAACTTGATATGTCTGTTTCTATATCACAGATGAGACAAGGTCACAACATTTGTTCATTTGATGGTACTTCTGCATTGCCATTAAAAAGAAATCAAAATACAGTAGACATATCATACATAAATATTAACATCACAGATGATGTAAAATGTTGATATTAAAGAGCAATCAAGAATATCACCATAAGTACAGTTTTCAGTTTTTAGTACTAGGGTCTTGCACCGTGTTACCCATTATGGATGAACTGAGAAGTCAAGCAAAATGACACCTTTTTTATTGGCTAACTAAAAAGATTACAATATGCAAGATTTCAAGGCAAGAAGGGGCCAAAGTTGCCACGAAAGCTTTCACATTGTAATCTTTTTAGTTAACCAATAAAAAAGGTTTCATTTTGCTTTACTTCTCTGTAAATCTATTCACAATTTTGAACCTAGGCACTGGAGTGATGTTTACCCACATAGAAAGGCTAATCAAATTTAGCCCAAACCGTGCACAATTTGTAACAGACACGTGTTAAAACACGAGTGTGGTTTTTACATATACAGTGGTACTAGACAGTTTGTGAACATGAAGCAAAGTGAGCTAAATTGCCAATGTAGTAAAATACTGTAGAAATAAGTCAGTGTTTTTGTTTTGTTTTTTTTTCTTTCTTGTTATGAACAAGTACATTAAATTAACCCCGATGGTTTAATGGATGTCACTGCAAGAAAGTGAAGTTACAAAAATGAAATAAAATAAAGTTGCAGTAGAAGTTTTTTTTTTTTTTAAATAAAGCTTGAATTGCCATAAGCCATCCTACTTCAGAGTATTAATATGAAATGTAATGTTTACTTCATGAGGTAGAAGTACATAATAATAAACAAGAATAGTTGTTTCAGATGTTTGAAATACTAATGTGTGCTTCAGTTTAAATGTTTAACACTAGACTCTATAAAGCCTATGAAAAAAGTCTTAATCCCAGGCCACCTTAAAATTTTTTGCACCTCTCCATTAACATCTTTTGTTTTTCAAATGTGTCGATCAGCACAAGCAGCCTTCTATCCCATCCCCCCACCACCACAGCTCAAGTCAGACAAAAAGTTCTCCCTGCTTAAGTCTATTTATCTGGGTGTGAGGTGCCTGGAGTTGTATAGGGTTAATAATACACTGTCAATTGGAACACATGCATTTCATGTGTGTTCCGTATCTACAACAATCTGGGTAAATGTAAGATCACAGGAAATGTGAATACATAGCTAAAACAAACTTTTTCCCATGTTATAGTGCTAATGACAACATTTTGACATGAAGTGTATAATGTGTGAAGACTGAAGTCCAAATATGAAATAAACACTTTCAGAAAAGGTACAAGTATAACAAAACAACCGAAGAAAAAGAAATCGGGTTAGGGTACAATGCTGACATGACCACTTGGGTGGTGCAGCGGTAAGAACTGCTGACTCATAATCAAGAGGTTGAAGTTCGATTCTGGGCCCTTCCTAGATTTACTGTTTTGAGTAGTGAGCTGCTTTTATTGTTACTATTATAGAATAAAAACATACATTTGATTTGAATCTGTAACAAAGGTTTAGCAAAGGTTAGACTAGATACATGTGTGCGTAGTATACTGCAACTGAGTGATCACATACTTGCTGTAGAGAATGCAGAAATGCTTAAAAAACGATTTCTGTTTCACCTCAATGAGTATACTTAAAATCATGGTTTAAATTTGGGGCATCATATTTTTTGTGGCAGTATTAATGAAATTTAAGCTGCTAAGGAGCATTTTCTGCACCCTCAAGTAAAAGTTATTATCAGTAAACTTTTTTTTTTTTTGGTTTACCTGATTAAGATTATTGGCTTCAGGACACAAAGCATTAGTTCTATAACATTAGTTTCTTGTTTAAGTGGTGAATCGCATGTTTTTTGTTTGAATCCATCTTGTTTAGGTTTAATAAAATGAAAAGGTTTTAGATCAGCATTGTGTTTCTTCCAGTTTTTAAACTTGTTTCTACAAATTTTATGTGTATAGATCTAGCAGAACACCCCCTATCTGATAATACAGATGAAACAAGTGTGACCCCTTCTTGCAACAGTAGCAGAGAATCGAGCGGCAAGCACCCTCTCTTGGAGCCAATTGAGAAGAACAAAGAGCTTCAGCACTACATTCAAATGGTAAGCCAAGTTGAATGTAAAGGTTGTCAACCGTTCCACAGCTTTGATTCTAAAAGTAGGTTGAAAAACTTTTTTTTTAATTTTTTTTAAGGGTTATTGTTAAGGTTATTCTATGGAATAGTTGGTCTGCGGCTAAGCAGCACAGGGTTTGTTTTAAATAAATAAATAATTAAATATCCAGCTCAGTCTCTTTGAGTGTGCAGGCTCACGCTGCTGTGGGAGGTTGTTGGGGAGCACACCTGCACATGTGGGTGGGGTCTGTCTCGATTGCTCCATTAACTTTCCGCAGTTCACAATTGTGGCGCTGCACCCATGAAGGCATATAAGGGAGAGCCTGCATGCAGAAGGGAGGGAATGAAAGAACAGAGAGCAAAAACGAACGAGAAAGAGAGGACAGAGGTTAAGTAAAAGAGAGAGCTGGTGCAAGAGTAAGTGAGAGAGAAGATGCAGGCAGCTGTGAGGAGAGCCCCTTGGGGGAAGCAGGCAGCTGACACTTTGGGGCTGTAGAAGAGAAGGCAACTCCAGCAGGACGACCAGGGAACTGGAGTGACCTGGATCGCATTTCCTGGTAAGTCCAGGAAGATAGCAGGAGTTGGGAAGGCCATCAATTGGGGTTCCATTGGGGGGCCACCAATGGCAGTTGGGACCCTGGCCTACACGATGAGGTTCAGATTGGAAGCCATGGAACAACAGGGACCCTGTAGGAGATGGTTAGCTAAGACTGTTGTTTGGCCGTCTCCCCCTTCTTTGGGGAATGCCAAGATAAAACAGATGCACCAGGTCTTGAAGGTTTTTAAAAGGACAGTTTCCTGCTTGTTTTAACCTCATTTTTATGGATTTATTTATTGAGCTTGTTCTAACCTCCACAAACACCGTTTTATCGGATTATTTATTTTTTTGAATATTTTTGATATACTACACTATTTGGACTCTGTTTATTTGATTGATTTTATAATAGCACTTCTTCATTTTTACATCTACCCCTTGTGAACATTTTTCTTTGCACTGTGGGGATCTGGGAACTGGAAATGTTCTGTATTGTTAATTAAAATGGATATACTGGGGTTCCAGCGCTAAGATGATCACACCTTTAATACCCATGATTATATGAACTGTATATAATTATATGTTGAAACATCTGAATTCTTGTAATTATCTTCATGTGCATCTTGTAATATCTCCTGCTTTTCCAATGGATCAGTCCTGCAGTGGCATCTGTCTTCTTGCTTTTACTGGATTTTTGTTTTTTTTCATTGTGTTTCTATCACTGCTCAATTGCTTCACCCCACCCATCTCAACCTTTCCACTGTGCTGCACTGCTTAAAGCCTTGTCCACATGTACCCACCATGTATTTTTTTTTAAATGGGGGTTTTCATTCATTGTTTTCTTAAAAAAAAAAAATTCCATCCAAACACTATGGAATCCGTTGTATTTTTCCTTGATTTGATGGTGATCTGTAGGATGACGTTGGAGATAAAGAAGAGGAAGAGAGTGAGGGCAGAGCCAAGGATCAAATGGTGGAAGTTGAAAAAGGAAGACTGCAAGGTTTAGTTTAGGGAGGAGGTGAGACAGGCACTGGGGGGCAGTGAAGAATTACCAGACAGCTGGGAAACTACAGCAGATGTAGTATCAGTGACAGCAAGAAGGGTGCTTGGCGTTACATCTGGAAAGAGGAAGGAGGAAAAGGAAACCTGGTGGTGGAATGAGGAAATACAGGAGAGTATACAGAGGAAGAGGATGGTAAAGAAGAAGTGGGATAGTCAAAGAGATGCAGAAAGTAGACGAGTACAACGAGATAAGGCGCAAGGTGAAGAGAGAGGTGGCAAAGGCTAAAGAAAAGGCTCAGAAATATTTACATTGTGGGTCAGGTTGCCGCCACCACCACCACTGCGATTAGAAAGTTCACCGGCAGCATTTGTTCAGATATACACCGTCCAATTCATGGTTTTGGACATAGTGTTAGCATGCCAAATTTGCAGGATGCTAAAATTAGCTCTGGTTATGGATCTGTGCACAGTAAATCTGCATTAGCTAATATTGCATTGTTTAACACAAGATCTCTTAATAGCAACGTGATATGCTGTGTTTAACAGAAACTTTGCAAAAACCAAATTAATTTAGTCTCTTATGGAGACAACACATTTAGGATACGTTTATTTCACAGTGGCTTGCAGTGAGCTTAAGACAAAACAGGGTGGTTGCAGTAATTGTTAGATCCGAGTTAAACATTAAAAGAATCCATTGTCTTTCATGTATCTGGCTCTTAACAGTAGAATTACCAAAGCCTACAAAAAAAATTTGTAATCCCAGCCAACCTTAAACTCCTTCGCACCTCTTTTTTTCATATTTTAGTAATAACTGACAAAATGTAGACATGAAGTGTATAATGTGTGAAAACTAAAGTCCAAATATGAAATAATATTATATAGAATATATTTATTCTATATTATTCTATAATTGTAAGAATGAAAGCAACTTACTGCTCAAAACGGAGGCACCCAGGATCAAACCGGGAACATTTTGATTACGAGTCAGCAGTTCTTACCGCTGCACTACCCAAGCTGTTGTATTAATGTTGTATCAATATTGTACCCTAACACAAGTTCTTTTTCTGCAGTTATATTCTTTAATAAAAGCACACTTGTTTTGTTATGCTTATACCTTTTGTGAAAGTGTTTATTTGATATTTGACCTTTAATCTTCACACATTATACACGTGTCAAACTTTTGTCATTAGCACTATAACATGGAAAAAGTTTCTGTTTTAGCTATGTGTTCGTAGTTCCTGTCATCCTTCATTTACTTAGATCATTGCAGACATGGCTTCACACATTATACACTTCGTGTCTACATTTTGTCAATTATTACTAAAACATATTTCTGTTTTAATGATGTGTTTACGTAGATCGTTGTAGACACGGAACATACATGAAATGCATGTATTCCTAATAACAATAAATTATTAACCCTATAAACCTTCAGGCAACTCACACGCAGCTAAACGACTTGAGCTAGGACTGCTTTTTGCCCTTTCTGCGTTGGGATAGTAGGCTGCTTGCTGCTTGTGCTGATTGACACATTTGCAACACAAAAGATGCTGACGGAGAAGTGGGCAGGGAATACGAGTTTTTTCATAGGCTTTGGAAATTCTAGTATTAAAGTAATAACAAAATCTGGTCTTATCTTAATTGTTTTTCTCTATTGTTCCCCCAAAAATTTTCTTAACTGATTTTAATTATTGATCCACTTAACTTCCCCTTCCCAGGCATTCATTCTTCTTGGGGATTGCAACATCTATATTGACATTCCTCATGTAAACTGAGAAATTCCTGTCTTTGCTGGACTGTTTTAATTTGGTGCAACATGCCAATTTTCCTACCCACTCTGGTGGTATATGTTAGACCTGATCTGCATATCTGGCTTATCTGTCGGCAACACTTATAGCAGTGATTTGGGTCTCTCTGACCATAAAGCATTACTTTTCACTTTCTCATTACCTCTTCATTCTCTTACATTTAAATGTACAATTTCTGTCAGAAACAAATAACTGTCCCTCTATCCTTGCTGGATCCATTTCTGTCTTCCCCTGTTCCATCTACACTAAATTGTCTTATTGACTATTACATCTCAGTTCTTCATTCGTGGTACAACTTGGATTGCAGCACAGCTGTGAAACTGCTCTGCTTCAGGCAACAAATGATTGGCATATTGTCAGCAGACTTTAGACAAAGCAACATATTAATTCTGTTGCATATCAGTGCAGCATTTGACACTGTCAAACATTCTATTTTACTGTCCAGTATAGATAACATTTTTGGTATCTTTGGCACTTCCCTCCAGTGGTTTAATTCCTATCTGGCTGATAGGGAAGAGTTTTTAGTCTTGGTAACAGCAGATCCAGCTCAGTGTCAGTCACACAAGGACTTCCTCAGGGCTCTTTCCTCGGCCCTCTGTTCATCTGTATCTACATGCTTCCTCTTGGCCATATTCTTTGTAGCATTGGTTTGGACTATCATTTTTCTGCAGATGATACTCAACTCTATTTCAATGTTAAAAGTGAAACTTCATTAAAGCTATCTCAGCTCACATCTTGCATCAATAAAATTAAAACCTAGGTGGAACATAACACTGAAATGCAATGGAACTCCTGCAGATTTTCACTACAGCTTAAGAAAATGAGCTACTTTTCAGTCACTCTTGACGATTATCTCATCAGACCTTCTTCTAATGCAGGGGATTTTGGTGTCATTTTTGATTCCTCCCTTTCTTATTCAGATTATTTTACTGTGGTTCTATGTAAAAAAATATTTATATCCGATGCTACATTTATTCTGCTTTTCTTTCTGACCCCATGTGAAGCACCTTGGGCATGGGAAAGGTGCTATATAAATAAAGTTTATTATTATTAATTCAAGGAGTGTCACCCTGCTAACAAGAATTGTGTATAGATTGTCCTTCCAGTTTACTTTGTCCTTTTAAAGTAAAGACCAAATGAGTCCAGTTTTTATAAAAAGTCAAAACTTTATAAGCAGTAATACAAAGAAGCATTGAGAAAATAGAGCAGCACAGCCTGCTTTTGTTGTGTAGATATTGTATAGGTAATACTACATTAACTCTAGACCAACAGTGCAGCAAGGCAATTACATACAGTATACAGTATCCTATTAACTGGAATAAACGATACTAGTATCATCATTATACATAACAGCATGAAAAGGGAGTCATACAAAGATCGAGGGAAATAGTAATGCTGCTGTCTACTCCCAGAGTGCCTACCACTCTGTAGACGTACCTACCATGTTGAATGAACCCTACAGCAGAGATGGTGTATTTTGCGAGTAAAAACCTATTTGGATTTTTGTTTTCTGTTAAAGCATTATTGAAACCTTCTAGTGTAAGTTAATGCATTGTGTTTACAGTCTATCCATATATAATTGGTATGCAACTGTATAGTGTATTTACTGGTTTAAACACTTGGTTCAAATCCACAGCAAAGAAATGTCCACTTACAATATAAATAATCAGTCATTGACTGCCATTGATATTGCTTATTGGCACAAGCCTACTAAGACCTAACGAAGAAACTGTTAAGTCCTCTCCTCATAAAACATCTGTCAACACAGCAACATGCTTTAGAGTAGTACAGATTCGAACACGCTCTTATCTTGCCATGCGAGTGCAGGTGCCCACCTGTTACCGGCTATAACACACCTACTAGTTGATGTCTGCTCCAGAACACCTTAACTTTCAATGCTACAAGCTTGTCATCATTACACCACCAAAACTAAACAACACATTGATTTACTACCTAACGCCCTTTAAAATCGATCCGCCTCATGATGTTCTTGCTTCTTTGTTACAATATATTACAATTATCAAGAATGAATTCTCCAGAAGGCCAAATTCAACTTGAACGTTTTGAAGGTTTTTGTTTTTCTAGCTATTTGAAAAAAAGTGATGTTATTACTCACAGTAAGATTGCAGTCTGTACATTTAACGTTTGCAGCATTTAGAGAGTTTTTCACAAGGATGTTAAAATTCTGACCAAAACACTGAAGCCAAGGCCAGGCCAGCTGACTTTCACCTGCAGTTACATTTACTGCATTATCCATAATACCGCAGACTATGTAATTCTCTTCAATTTTCTTTTCATCAGTCACAGCATGCAATCCATCAGCCAAGTTATCCACCATGTACACCTTAGAGGAAGACCGTGTTTATTTAAATTTGCTGGCTCCCCTTTCTCACATGGCTTAAAACTAAAAAATGCCAAATAAGTGCACAGTTTTTCTTCTTTTCAACCAAATCAGCCATCTTCAACTTGCTGGCTAGGGATTGCTAGTTTCTAGTTAGTGTATTCATGTTGATGTGGAGTTTCTTTTTTTTCTTGAGCATGCACAAGTAAACATTTGCTGGTCATTGTCACAGAACAAAAACAATATTATGGGTTAAGGCTGGAAATAGGGCCACAATGATATCATCATGTTGGCAAAGCCTAACTCAAACTGTTCTGGGAAAATAATTTTAAACCAGCTTGACAGTAAGTACATATCTCTGATATTGTGTCCACCTTAAATTATGCTATAAAATAAATCCCTTGTATACTTATTAAATTACATTATCAAATAAATCCCTTGCATAAATGTAACCTGTCCAAATGATATGAGTCTCCATTAGCACATGACCCCCTTCCCTAATTTCAGTAACATCTTTCATTTTCTGAAGTCATCTTACCTATGTTTGCATTTAGCTCTGGCAAATTGTTATACAGCCATGGCCAAACGTTTTGAGAATGACACAAGTATTGCTTTTCAAAAAGTTTGCTGCTTTGGTGTCTTAAGATCTTTTTGTCAGATGTTTCTATTGTATTCTGAAGTATAATTACAATCATTTCAGAAATTTCAAAAGCTTTTATTGACAATTATATTAAGTTTATGCAAAGTGTCAATATTTGCAATTTTGGCCTTTTTCAAAACCTCTGCAATTCACCCTAGCATGATGCTAGTTGACTTCTGGGCCAAATCCTGACTGATGGCAGCCCATTCTTGCATAATCAATTCTTGTAGTTTGTCAGAATTTGTGGGGAATTGACCACAAGTTCTCAATGGGATTATGGTCTGGGGTGTTTCCTGGCTATGGAACCAAAATTTAGATGTTTTGTTCCCTGAGCCACTTAGTTATGCCTTTTGCTCCATCATTCTGGAAAAGGCTTGATTCACCACCTAACTGTTCTTGGATGGTAGGGAGAAGTTGCTTTCAGGGGATGTTTTGGTAGACTCTACGACTGTAAAAAAACATTTTGTTGGTTCGTCTTTTAAACTAGCAGCTTAAAAATCCAGTTTCAGTGAAGTTTTTAATATTGTATATTGACAAAGTGGTTCATTATAGCTTTGGTTACATCTACGTTTTACTTACCCTTGAATAATAACAACTTCTTTGAACTTGCTTTCTGACTCAAATAAGGATTTTTCAATTTCTTGGAGACATTATTATCTGGTGTTCGGTCTACATCTAGTATGTTTAACTGTATTTTCTGATAACTTGTATTCATATATCTGTGAGCCCAGTAAACACGGATTGTGCACCATATTAAACTAACCAAACATGTTTGAAAAATAATACTGTTTTATTTGGTCATAGTTGCTTGCATTTTTCTACTGTAACACATTTGTTTATATTCAGCTTTTAGGCCACTCTTCAGATGATCTTGAGGAAGCTGGACCCTGTGATTCTGAAAGAGTCTCTGCTACTCAGACCATACCTGCTATTCATCAGAGTAAGATTTTACAGTGGAAATTTTTCTATGAAAAAATGTTCTTAATGAATATGATGGATATCAAAATTCTACAGACCCTTGTTACAATTTCAATTTATATATATAAGTGGTGATCAAAACGTTTTGAGTATGGCCTATTAAGAGAAACAGAGGTAAAACCAAAAAAGTTTTATTTTTCCAAGGTAATTCCTGTGAACAATAATAATGTTCTAATATTCACAAATCCTCCCTATGCTACTCTCAGATAAAACATGTTGTCTATCAGAACAAGATACCTTATGCAGTTTATGTAGCCAATCTCCTAAAATTGACTCAATGTTCTTTACTGACATAACATGCCCCTCAAACATAACCATTCGGAATAGCAAGCATGTAATAATCAGGTTGGGTGGACAGGTCTAGAGAATATGGTGTGTTTGGTATCTCTATAAATTCTTAGTTTCTTAGAGCAATCTCTATCAGTGGTTCAGTGAGAGCAGGGCCATTGTTGTGAAACGATAGTTGACGGTTTTCCTCAGTGATTTTTCTCTGATTCATTGCCACAAACATAAGCTGGCAAATGAGGGAAACACTGGTAATGTGGGCATTTTGAAGCATGTAATAAAAGCTAGACTACACTTTCAGTGTTATAAAAAATATTATCTTCCTGACACAGGCTTAGAATTTTGTGTAGGAATCTTTAACATTTTATGGCATCCTTGTTGACATGGTTTTGAAGCAAGAAATAATTTCCTGTAATCCTCAAATACTAGAAAAAGGTAATTGGAATGTTTCAGTGTACAGGAGTACTCCTTTGATCCCTTTTTACTTTCTCATATATATACGAAGTATAGGGAAAATCAGGGAAGTCTAAAACATCGAGATTCATCAAAATCTATACAAATATGAGAAAGTAAAAAGGAATCAAAGGAGTGCTCATGTGCACTAAAACATTCCATGTCAAGATTTTGATGAATCTCAATGTTTTAGACTTCCCTGACTTTCCGTATACTTCGTATATAAGAAAGTATTGGAATCCTCCAAAAATTCAATTTCAAGATTTTGATGAATCTCGATTTTTTTAGACCTCCCTGATTCAGAAAATGCCGTTTTTGGAATTATGTCTGTGTGGCTGTCTGTGTGTGTATGTATGTATGTATGTAAACACAATAACTTGAGTACGCTTTCACTTAGGTCAACCAAATTTTGCATCCAAATATTAGGTACAAGAAATATAGATTTTTATCAACTTTTGGGCAACTTCTGCTAAACGGAAGTGGTACTTTACCTTTTATTCATGCAGCTGCAATTTATTCAATTTTACTTTTATAATAATTTTTCAATATATTATTAACTAGCAAAATACCCGTGCTTCGCAGCGGAGAACTATTGTGTTAAAGAAGTAATGAAAAAGAAAAGGAAACATTCTGAAAATAGCGTAACATGATTGTCACTGTTATGAGTGTTGCTGTCATATATATATATATATATATATATATATATATATATATATATATATATATATATATATATATATATATATATATATATATATATATATACGCACACGCACACGCACACACACACACATAAACATATATACATATACAGTGATCCCTCGCTATATCACGCTTCGACTTTCGCGGCTTCACTCTATCGCGGTTTTTTTCTCATACATGTTTACATCACTATGCATGCGCTTTCTGAGAACTTTTATCTAAGCCCTACGATGGCTGCTAAACGTGCTGCTTTTTCTAAGCCTTCTGACAATAAAACTAAGCGGCGGAGGAAGATGCTTACTATCCAGGAGAAGGTGAAACTCTTGGATATGATTAAAGATGGCAATACAGTAATCCCTCGCTATATCGCGCTTCGACTTTCGAGGCTTCACTCTATCACGGATTTTATATTAAAGCATTATTAAATATATAACGCGGATTTTTCGCGGGTTCTGTGGACAATGTGTCTTTTTACTTCCTGTACATGCTTCCTCATTGGTTTGCCCAGTTGATTTCATATAAGGGACGCTATTGGCGGATGACTGAGATGCTAACCAATCAGAGCACGCAGTTAACTTCCTGCGCGCTGAATGCAGTTTTAACCAGGAAGTCTCGTCACACTCATTCATCATCAACGTGTTTCGCTGTGTAAAGAGTTGTGCTCTTTTGTGTTTATCTTTGTGCATAGTCAAGTCCTTCATTATGGCTCCAAAACGATCTGCTACTGCTTCAGGGGCCGTGCCCAAGCGCAAACGGAAGATGTTAACGATTGCCGAAAAGGTAAACGTTTTGGATTTGTTGAAGGCTACGATTCTTTTTATTTAAAAAGTAGGAAAGGAATATAAGATCTACAGCCGCAGTGTCCTTTTAACCAGGGTGCAAAACGAGTTGTAAGTGGATGTAATAAGGCAGTAGTCTGGATGGAATCTGCTTTAGGGATTTGGATTGAAGACTGCCAGAAGAAGAACAACGGCATTGCTACACAATTGCCTTAAGTGGCTCCTTTGGAAGAGCTGTAACGCTCTCCTTTGTTGTGCAGTAAAATTAAACTCATTGTTATCGGACAAGTCATCGTGTCATTGTTGGTGAGTAACCATAATTAATTTTCTACTTACAGTACTTGGTACATTTACGTACGTTTAGTGTCACTGTACACACATTTACTGTATACTATTTTTCTTGCATTGTACATATTTATTGCTGGTGGCCTGTCTAACGTAATGGCTGTAACATATGTGATATCGGAGACACTTAATATCTTTAAAATAATATTTAGGTTTTACTGTATATAAACAGTGTGTTTTTATACATAATTTCAATGAATCTTACCTAATATCTAAGAGAATACAAAGGGATTATGCTGTATAACTCTGCGGGGAATATTTATAAACAGTATGGGAGAGTTTATAAGGGCTTAAAATATATAAAAATAACCATACAAACATATGGTTTCTACTTCGCTGATTTTCACCTATCGCGGGGGGGTCTGAAACGCAACCCCCGCGATCGAGGAGGGATTACTGTACCCTACAAAAGCCTCCTCACACATATGAAAAGACAGCGCCAGCAACTGCCTATCAAGATATCCTTCAGCTGCGCACCCAGACACCCACTGCCTACTCCTAGTACTCCTTCAGCGGAAGAAGACAACAACGCACCTGCTGAAGATACTGCACCAACCTCTGAAGACTATGCTACTGAGGTTGTGCCTTCATAGGTTAGTGGTTATGTGTAAGAACTGTGTGTGTTTGTGTGCAATTAAATGTACAGTACAATAATCTACAAACCGGATTCCAAAAAAGTTGGGACACTATTCAAACCGTGAATAAAAACTGAATGCAATGATGTGGAGGTGCCAACTTCTAATATTTTATTCAGAATAGAACATAAATCACGGAACAAAAGTTTAAACTGAGAAAATGTATCATTTTAAGGGAAAAATATGTTGATTCAGAATTTCATGGTGTCAACAAATCCCAAAAAAGTTGGGACAAGGCCATTTTCACCACTGTGTGGCATCTCCCCTTCTTCTTACAACACTCAACAGACGTCTGGGGACCGAGGAGACCAGTTTCTCAAGTTTAGAAATAGGAATGCTCTCCCATTCTTGCCTAATACAGGCCTCTAACTGTTCAATTGTTTTGGGCCTTCTTTGTCGCACCTTCCTCTTTATGATGCGCCAAATGTTCTCTATAGGTGAAAGATCTGGACTACAGACTGGCCATTTCAGTACCCGGATCCTTCTCCTACGCAGCCATGATGTTGTGATTGATGCAGAATGTGGTCTGGCATTATCTTGTTGAAAAATGCAGGGTCTTCCCTGAAAGAGATGACGTCTGGATGGGAGCATATGTTGTTCTAGAACCTGAATATATTTTTCTGCATTGATGGTGCCTTTCCAGACATGCAAGCTGCCCATGCCACACGCACTCATGCAACCCCATACCATCAGAGATGCAGGCTTCTGAACTGAGTGTTGATAACAACTTGGGTTGTCCTTGTCCTCTTTAGTCCGGATGACATGGCGTCCCAGATTTCCAAAAAGAACTTCGAATCGTGACTCATCTGACCACAGAACAGTCTTCCATTTTGCCACACTCCATTTTAAAAGATCCCTGGCCCAGTGACAACGCCTGAGCTTGTGGATCTTGCTTAGAAATGGCTTCTTCTTTGCACTGTAGAGTTTCAACTGGCAACGGCGGATGGCACAGTGGATTGTATTCACTGACAATGGTTTCTGGAAGTATTCCTGAGCCCATTCTGTGATTTCCTTTACAGTAGCATTCCTGTTTGTGGTGCAGTGTCGTTTAAGGGCCCGGAGATCACGGGCATCCAGTATGGAGATATATATATATGAATGACCTGCAAAGAGCGCTGATACTTTTGATATCGTGAACGTGTCTGCAAAAACTGGGGTCTCCTGCCCAGCAAAAGTCGAGCAGCCGGTCGCGCATAGCTGTGCCGGCCTTTGAGACGCTGACTGCGCTTCTGCCTTAAGTCAAAGTGAGCACTTTTAATTTTTTTCATCCTCCCCCTGAGCTATAGCCCAGACAAGTGCAAACACAGGACCCCTTTTCTACACCGCGGCGAACTAATATTAAGTCGATTCGCACTTTCTATTTTGCACGCATACGATTATGAGGTCGTCAGCTCGGATTATAAAGACACGCAAAGGAGTGGAGGACTGACAGTGCCATCACAACCAATTAATGGCAGGGACGTCTCACCAGTCTACACAAGACCCACCGCGACTGTCCCCAAAAGGCGCTCATATCGTCAGCGAACACATCTATCTATACTATATAAAAGAAAAAGGCAACTTTCCTTTCTTTACACCTTTTTTCCTTTTATCCCAAACCAAAGCCTTTCTCTCTTAACACTGCAGAGGACACAAAACAAATTTTCTTTAATTGCTGGTAATGCACATTACCAGAGGCAGAAATTTGAACGTTCACATAGAAAATGTAATTTCTATACCATA
Source organism: Polypterus senegalus (assembly GCF_016835505.1). NCBI lineage: Eukaryota > Metazoa > Chordata > Cladistia > Polypteriformes > Polypteridae > Polypterus > Polypterus senegalus. The sequence continues at coordinate 45,616,157 of NC_053156.1, read as the reverse complement.
GCCGTCGTGTAGCGCCTTTCAAAAGGGATCAGCTACCGAGAGATGATCCATATACAATTTAGCTGCTGTTAGTACTACTTACCTGTTGTGTTACACAGTCTTTAAAATGTAGTTTACCCGCAACCACTCCAGTAGTGCTCAATGTACCTGTACTTCTTAAAACGTTAATGTTTTACTGTTTAATAACTTATAGACTATATTTTATTATTTTTATATATATATATAACATACATCATACATCATTAACACACTACTTCTCCGCTGCGAAGTGCGGGTATTCTGCTCATATATATATGCCAGCAACACTCATGACAATGACAAAACAATTACATTGTCAATCATGTTACGTTATTATTAAAATTCCTTTTCTTTTTACTTCTCCGCTGCCAAGTGCGGGTATTTTGATATATATATATATATATAGAGAGAGAGAGATATATATATATATATATATATATATATATATATAGATAGATAGATAGATATATACAGGTAGATAGATAGATAGATATATATATATATATATATATATATATATATAGATAGATAGATAGATAGATAGATATATACAGGTAGATAGATAGATATATATATATATATATATATATCTAAGATAGATAGATATGAGAACAACACTCATATCAATGACAAAACAATTACATTAACAATCATGTTACGCTATTTTTAAAATTTTTCCTTTTCTTTTTCATAACCTCTTTAACACACTACTTCTCATGCAAGTGGGGTATTCTGCTAGTATATATATATATATATATATATCCTTTGGGGTGCGAGCAGCTGTTGTTGAGGGTGCCAGAATCCATCAAGAAAGAAAAATGAAAAACATTATTTGTACAAAATCTTAATTTATCTATCCATTTCTAAATAATTAAATGGGCAGGCTATTTCGTAACAGTGCAATACGCTGCTTGTTAAAACGGATGACTTCCGCTCTTATGTGCACTTAGTGCTGCATGGGTATTATGAACTATCGTATCTGTTGCAGTACTATTTAAATTTTCAATATAATAGTAGTAAGTAATTTTTATTTAGTCGACAGAAATAGCTTTGGTAGGAATGTAAGTTGAATTTAGTCATCATTGCATACATTTTTCTTCACCATAGAAATGTAAACACTAAACTCAACTTTAATTCCTACCAAAGATATTTCTGTCAACTAAATAGAACCTACTTATATCCAAATAGAACTTGAATAGATATATTTTTTCGAATCAGATCGACTTGATGCGCACTACATCGAGCCCGCGTGCTATTGTGCTCTCGCCTGCCTGCCTCAATAAGTCACCGTTGCTTCGCTCTTACTTTTTTATTGTTCATTTAATCATGGCTAGTTGCGAAAAAATTAGAAAATGGAAGGAGGATTACACTGAGTATGGCTTTACCAAAACAATTATTGATGGCGAATAAAGTATCCATTATTCATAAAGCTTCAATTGGTGAACTGTTTTTCTGTGTTAACGTCATATTTTTTCATACTTCTTCTCAAACCAAGGGGGTGCGAAATCTGCATCGTCCGTCACAGGGGGTGCGAGGGTAAAATGAATCGGGAAGCGCTGATATATATGTATGTGTGTCTGTATATATAATGTGTGTGTGTATGTATATGTGTGTGTGTGTGTGTGTGTGTGTGTATATATATATATATATATATATATATATATATATATACATATATATATATATATATATATATATACATATATACATATATACATATATATATATATATATATATATATATATATATATATATATATATATATATATATATATATATATATATATATATATTTACTGTCAAATAATGCACAAAGTACGCGACACGTGTTTAGCCTAATTCTGGGCTCATCAAGCGTACACTCACTGCACCCCTCTCGGAATCGAACCTCGGATGTCAGCGCGAGAGGGTTGCGCCACGGCGTGGGGTTCGTTTATTTGACAGTATGTAGATCGGGATATATATATATACTAGCAAAATACCCGCGCTTCGCAGCGGAGAAGTAGTGTGTTAAAGAAGCAATGAAATGAAAAGGAAACATTTTGAAAATAACGTAACCTGATTGTCAATGTAATTGTTTTGTCACTGTTGTGAGTGATGAGTGTTGTTGTCATATATATATATATTTACACACACACACATAAATATATATATATATATATATATATATATATATATATATATATATATATATATATATATATATATATATATATACACACATATATATATACATATACATACATACACACACATATATATACACATACATACATATCTACATATATAGCTATTTCGTTATCAATACGCTGTTTGTTAAAACGGTTGACTCCGCCTTACGTGCAATAACAAATCAAATCATTCAGTTGTCTTTGCTCATATGTCATTTTAGAGCTGGACGCCTGGCATCTTTTTGGCCACAAGTTCGTTTCTGTTTGGTGTGAGGTTCTGTGTTGTGGAGATTCTCAGGATGGATTGCAGGTGCTCATCAGTGAGGCGACTCCTGTGTGCTGTTTTGTTAGTCTTTATCACTGAGAAGAGCTTCTCACACAGATATGTGCTACCAAACATGCACAAGGTTCGAGCCGCATGTAGACGGACTTTTTGTTCATCAAAGTCACCAAAGCGCCGTGCAAACTCAGTGCGCAGTGCGCTCAGTTTATCAGCAAAGTGCGATTTGGGAACACCGTAGTGACGTCTTGGTTTAACAGTACTTGGCAACAGGGAAAGTGGGGCAAGGTGAACTGGTGCATTTGTGTCTCCCATAAAAGCAGCTTCACTTGAAATCACTTTGTGATTGTGCACGGGTTAAAACGTCCGCTGAAGTGTCAGATTCTTATTTAATTATGCTGTTTTCTGTATCTTCTGAATTGCATTCAGGTTACCCTGATGCAAGGCAGCTGAAGCGCTGCATTATGGGATCTGTAGTTTATTGTGTTACCAGCGCTTCATATACCCGGCTTTAATAACAATAATACAGTATATAAAATGATCTCGGGGCGGATATAATTACACGCCGGGCGGATGTGGCCCGCGCCCTTGAGTTTGACACATATGGACTAAATAGAACTTGAAAAGATATGTTTTTCAAATGTGATCGCAATTCAGATAGAGTTGACGCACTACAGCCTGCATGCCTCAATGAGTCATCCTCCCCTCGCTCTTACTTTTTTACCGTTCATCTAATGAATACACTGAGTATGGCTTTACCAAAACAATCATTGATGGCGAATAAAGTATCCATTATTCGAGTATGTAGAGCGGGATATATATATATACATATATATATATACCCGCCGTATCGCAGCGAGAAGTAGTGTGTTAAAAAGGTAGAAAAGAAAAGGGAACATTTTAAAAATAACGTAACATGACTGTCAATATACAGTATTTGTTTTGTGAGTGTTACTGAGTGTTGCTGTCATCAAGGATTTGATTATCATTATTTCTTTCAATCAGGTTCGTATTTGTAGGATGTGTTGTGTTCAAGTTACATTCCGTGTTTGTCAATCGTTGTAAAGATGACAGGTTTCATTCATCGATTCGTTTCTTACTGCATCAATAAACAGCTCGTCTTCTTCTTTATCTGAGACCTGACACACTGCATGCACGGGTTTTTTACACTGTCTTCCTTTAGCGGGACATTGACTTTTTCCACCGTGTGCTTTGTTTCCGCAGTAGCTGGATTTATGAATATGCTTATCAGACGCTTCATATTTTTGCTGCCTTTTCAATTGTGTAATTCGGTTTTGTTCAGCGCTCTTTGGAACTGTTGCTTTTATCTGTGCACTGCGCCAGTTCACGTGAGCCGCTCGGTGTACATGCATCGAAGGTTCCCAGCTGTGCTGGTGCCATCTCGTAATGTCAGCTAAGACCCGGCACTTAAAAGTTTCTCTCGCAGTTTCAATGAGTTTGTGCCAAACACCACCCTGACCATCTCATCTTCCTCTGCATAAGCACAGTCCTTCACCTGTGAACATTTACCGGCAGTGTTTGTATTGGATTGCCGCTGATGGACGGCCTTATATGGGCAGGCACTAAATTACAAACGCTAGTGGCAGCCTGTCTATGAACTTAATTTAATATAAACTTACGGCTCACGCCGTGCTTTGTTTCCGCAGTAGCTGTACTTATGAATATGCTTGTATGCATCATTTGCTTCATAATGTTTTTCTGCCTTCTCAATTGTGAAATGGCGTTTTGTGCTCATCGCTGTTTGGAGTTCTTCCTTGTTCTCTACGCACTTACGTGGGAGGCGTGATGATGTCACACTAAACTCCGCCCCCACGACCATCTCCAACTCAAGACTCCATTACATTATATGGGAAAAATAGCTTCCAGTTATGACCCCCATTATGTAAGGAATAAGCGTTTCAGCCTTCTACCTACATGGGAAGTTGGAGAATTAGTGATGAGTCAGTGAGTCAGTGAGTGAGTGAGTGAGTGAGTGAGGGCTTTGCCTTTTATTAGTATAGATATATTGTCATGAAGCGTGGATCCCAGAAGACCAGCAGGGCATCTATATATATATATATATATATATATCTATATATCTATATATCTATATATCTATATATATATATATCTATATATATCTATATATCTATATATGTATATATAAGCTGAAATATTCCTGTATATATATCTATCCTATATATATATATATCTTATCTGTAAGTATATATCTATATAAGGAATAAGCCTGCCAAATTTCAGCCTATATATATACCTATCTATATATATATGTATATATATATATATATATATATATATATATATATATATATATATATATATATATATATATATATATATATATATATATATATATATATATATATATATATATATATATATATATCTATCTATATATATATATATAGATATATATCTATCTATACTAATAAAAGGCAAAGCTCAGTCACTGATCACTAATTCTCCAACTTCCCGTGTAGATAGAAGGCTGAAATTTGGCAGGCTCGTTCCTTACAGCTTACTTACAAAAGTTAGGCAGGTTTCATTTCGAAATTCTACGCGTAACAGTCATAACTGGAACCTACTTATGTACATATATACCGGCCATAGTGTGAGGCGGAGTTGCATCTCTCATCGTCAAGCCTCCCACGTAATTGAGTGCCTGCCCTTATTAGGCCGTCCGTCGGCGGCAATCCAATAGGAACACTCTACCGCTAAATATTTGCGGGTTTAGGGCTGTGCTTATGGAAACTAAGATGAGATGATCAGGGTGGTGTTTGGCACAAACTCAGCGAAACTGCGAGAGAAACTTTTAAGTGCCGGGTCTTAGCTAACATTAAATAAAGCCATGGACATTGCACGAGATGGCACAAGCACAGCTCAAAACCATCGATGCATGTAGTCCGAGCAGCTCACGTGAACTGACTGTGAACGCAGTATGCAGACAAAAAGCAAGAGCTCCAAAGAGTGCCGAACAAAAAAGCATTACACAATTGAGAAGGCAGCAAAAGAATATGAAGCGAGTGACGCATACAAGCATATTTATAGGTGCAGCTACTGCGGAAACAAAGCACGCGGTGGAAAAAGTCAATGTCCAGCTAAAGGAAGACAGTGTAAAAAAAAAAAACCCATGCATGCAGTGTGTGATGTCTCAAATAAAGAGGAAGACGAGCTGTTTATTGATGCAGTAAGAAAGGAATCGATGAATAAAACCTGATATCTTTACAACGGTTGACAAACACGGAATGTAACTTGAACACAACACAACCTCCAAATAAGAACCTGATTGAAAGAAATAATGATAATTAAATCCTTGCTGACAGCAACACTCATAACAGTCACAAAACAATTACATTGACAATCATGTTACGTTATTTTTAAAATGTTCCTTTTTCTTTTTCATAACTTCTTTAACATACTACTTCTCCGCTGCGAAGCGTGGTTATTTTGCCATATATGTTGATGGTTCTGTAATGTACATAATATAAAAATATAATCATTTTCTTGTGGTTTACTCCTCAAATATCCATCCCCATATCTGAGTATACAATAAAGTTTAGGGGAGACACTTCCCGATTTTTAGGTTCAGGTTCATACATTTTGGTAACCACTGCCACCCGTCCCCACAGTAAAGCCCAAATTCAACTGTATTTAAACAAATTGAACATTTTTTGCAATGTTAATTAAAAAGTGTACTTTGTTCTGATAAGCATACATTTACATTTATTAACATAACACTCACTGGCCACTTTATTAGGTACACATTGGCAGTACCAAGGTGGACCCCTTTTTGTCTTCATAACTGCCGTAATTCTTGGTGGCATAGATTCAACAAGGTGCTGGAAACATTCCTTGATGATTTTGGTCCATATTGACATGATAGCATCACACAGTTGCTGCAGATTTGTTGGCTGCACATCCATGATGTGATTCTACCGCATCATATTGGATTGGGATCTGGTGACTGTGGAGGCCATTTGAATACAATGAACCCATTGTTATGTTAATTAAACCAATTTGAGATGATTTGAGCTTTATTATATTGCATGTTTTCCTGCAGGAAGCATCCATCAGAAGATGGATACACTGCAGTTGTAAAGGGATGGACATGGTCAGCAACAATACTTTGGTCGGCTATTGCATTTGAACAATGCTTGGTTGGTGCTAAGGGGCTCAGTGTGCCAAGAAAATATCCCACACACCATTACACCATCACCAGCCTGTGAACCACTGATACAAGCCAGTATGGATCCATGGTTTCATGTTATTGACACCACTTTCTGATCATACCATCTGAATGTTGCAGCAGAAACAGAGAGTCATCATACCTGGCTAATGGTTTTCCAATCTTCTATTGCCTAATTTTGGTGTGCTCATTCGAACTGTAGCCTCAGTTGCTTGTTCTTAGCTGACAGGAGTGGCACCCAGTGTGGTCTGCTGCTGCTGTAGCCCATCAGTTTTAAGGTTGCATGTGTTTTGTGTTCACATATGCTGAGGTTATTTGAGTTACTGTTGCCATTCTATCAGCTCAAACCCGTCTGGCCATTCTCCTCTGGCATCATCAAGGTATTTTCACACAGAGAACTGCCACTCACTGGATATTTTCTCATTTTCGGACCATTCTCTTCAACATTAGAGATGGTTGTGCATGATAATCCCAGCTTATCTGGCACCAACAACCATGCCATGTTCAGAGTTACTTAAATCACATTTCTTCCTCATTCTTTTGCTTGGTTTGAACTTCAGTTGATCATCTTGACAATGTCTACATGCCTAAATGCATTGAGTTGCTGCCATGTGATTGGCTGATAAGATATCTGCATTAATGAGTTGTCGAACAGGTGTACTTAGTAAAATGGCCAATGAGTGTAGGTTATTGTTTTATGTAGTCTTAAACTGCATCATTCAAGTCAAAAAAGTTCCTAATTTTAACATTTTCTTTTTTCTTATATTAAAGGTGGTTCTTGCTCTCCCCTGAAAAAGATCAACAGTTTGATAGATCACAAAAGGCAATGCACAACAGACCACTCAGGCTCTGCAGGGGAGTCTACTGTGGAGTCATCTTCTGTTATGAAGATATCTCAGAGGAACCAGGAGTGGAATCCAGCATCCAGCACTACTAGGAAAGGTATTTATTCCCCTCCTCACTGTTATCATGTACATGATTTATTAACTGGTATATTGTGTGTTAAGATGAATATTGCAAGATTTTGAATTGACTAAACAGTACTTTTTGCATAATATTAGATTAATTGTTGCAAACTGAAACGGCTAAAGTAGAATGCTGTTGCTAATGATTACAAAATTGTTATAAGGAAATGTAGGTAGTTGAGCAGTTCATGCTGGGTGTTGAGTTTCTGATATTTTCTGTTGGAAACTATAGACAGAGATTTCCTATTTCTTATCTTCTACCACGAAAAGGTCTACCTTAGATTCCATGTATTTGAAAATTTCACAAGAGCAAGCAGGAAAGAAATGATTTTGAAACTAATGAGATGAGACAGAACGTTTGTTATTTCTTTTACTGCACCAATACAAAGTGGAATCTATTGGTTTTTATTGAGATTACACTATACATACAAACCGGATTCCAAAAAAGTTGGGACACTATACAAATCGTGGATAAAAACAATGCAATGATGTAGAGGTGCCAACTTCTAATATTTTATTCAGAATAGAACATAAATCACGGAACAAAAGTTTAAACTGAGAAAATGTATCATTTTAATGGAAAAATATGTTGATTCAGAATTTCATGGTGTCAACAAATCCCAAAAAAGTTGGGACAAGGCCATTTTCACCACTGTGTGGCATCTCCCCTTCTTCTTACAACACTCAACAGACGTCTGGGGACCGAGGAGACCAGTTTCTCAAGTTTAGAAATAGGAATGCTCTCCCATTCTTGTCTAATACAGGCCTCTAACTGTTCAATCGTCTTGGGCCTTCTTTGTCGCACCTTCCTCTTTATGATGCGCCAAATGTTCTCTATAGGTGAAAGATCTGGACTGCAGACTGGCCATTTCAGTACCCGGATCCTTCTCCTACGCAGCCATGATGTTGTGATTGATGCAGAATGTGGTCTGGCATTATCTTGTTGAAAAATGCAGGGTCTTCCCTGAAAGAGATGACGTCTGGATGGGAGCATATGTTGTTCTAGAACCTGAATATATTTTTCTGCATTGATGGTGCCTTTCCAGACATGCAAGCTGCCCATGCCACACGCACTCATGCAACCCCATACCATCAGAGATGCAGGCTTCTGAACTGAGCGTTGATAACAACTTGGGTTGTCCTTGTCCTCTTTGGTCCGGATGACATGGCGCCCCAGATTTCCAAAAAGAACTTTGAATCGTGACTCGTCTGACCACAGAACAGTCTTCCATTTTGCCACACTCCATTTTAAATGATCCCTGGCCCAGTGACAACGCCTGAGCTTGTGGATCTTGCTTAGAAATGGCTTCTTCTTTGCACTGTAGAGTTTCAGCTGGCAACGGCGGATGGCACGGTGGATTGTGTTCACTGACAATGGTTTCTGGAAGTATTCCTGAGCCCATTCTGTGATTTCCTTTACAGTAGCATTCCTGTTTGTGGTGCAGTGTCGCTTAAGGGCCCGGAGATCACGGGCATCCAGTATGGTTTTACGGCCTTGACCCTTACGCACAGAGATTGTTCCAGATTCTCTGAATCTTCGGATGATGTTATGCACAGTTGATGATGATAGATGCAAAGTCTTTGCAATTTTTCGCTGGGTAACACCTTTCTGATATTGCTCCACTATCTTTCTGTGCAACATTGTGGGAATTGGTGATCCTCTACCCATCTTGGCTTCTGAGAGACACTGCCACTCTGAGAAGCTCTTTTATACCCAATCATGTTGCCAATTGACCTAATTAGTGTTTATTGGTCTTCCAGCTCTTCGTTATGCTCAAATTTACTTTTTCCAGCCTCTTATTGCTACTTGTCCCAACTTGTTTGGGATTTGTTGACACCGTGAAATTTTGAATCAACATATTTTTCCTTTAAAATGATACATTTACTCGGATTAAACGCTTTGATCTGTCATCTACGTTCTATTACAAATAAAATATTGACATTTGCCATCTCCACATCATTGCATTCAGTTTTTATTCACAATTTGTTTAGTGTCCCAACTTTTTTGGAATCCGGTTTGTATATGTGTGTGTGTGTGTGTATATATATGTATATATATATATATATATATATTATATATATATATATATATATATATATATATATATATATATATATATACGTACGTACATAAATATAGACGGTCCTTGGGTTACAATGTCTCGACATATGGTGTTTCGAGTTTACAACGCTCACTCCTATAAAAACTTAAAAAAAAAAAAAAATTGAGACATGAGAAGGAATAAAGGTATATAAAGGATTTTTTTTTTTTTTGCACTCTTTTTCTGTTACTACAGTACAGTGTACAGTACAGTATATTTATGTCCCTTTTCTGTGGCTTAGCTGTGTTTTTATTTTCTAGATTTTTATTTTGCAAATGTGTTAGGATAGGCAAGTGACTTAGGCTAGGTTGTATTTCGACTTACACCAAAGTTACATCACTGTTGTAGGAACAGAACTGTGTCGTAACCTAAGGACCCCCCTGTGTGTAATATATATTTTCTCAATGTATTTTTTGTTTGTGCAGAGGATGAAGTGCTATCTTCCAAACAGATCAGTGACATCTCTCGTCTCCTAGAACTGTACCACAGTCGTCCAGAAATGGTTCCCTCATCTTTGTACAGCTTTCTGAAACCACCTGATCAGAGCAGGTAACCTATTCAGCAACTGATACTTCAGCGGTTCACCTTTAGAGCATCTAGCACAACAGTCTACTTTTTAGTAACAAGTTCAAGTTCTTTTATACACAGGAAAATTATATTATTAGCTCATTTTGGAATCCTGCTTGGATCATCCATTTGGCGTTTTCTTATTTCCAATGTTGCTGGCATTTTGTAGTCAAAATATGCAGACTAGGCCATTGGCCATCTGAGAGACAATAACTAAGTACCTCTTTTACTTTAAGAATGTAAAGTTTTATGTTATTGTATTATAAATTCACAGTGTTATAAGATGGCTTTCAAAATCTTTACAGCAGGCTGTCATCTCTTTTTCACTTACCATCTCTGATGTAGTATACATAATTATAAACTTCAGTATTGATGATTTGTGTGTTTATTTTGATTTTTGCAATAAATCACATACCCTGTTACTGTTGCTTTTCTGAAGGTTAACACATAATTTGTCTAATGCGTCTGAAAGTGCAGCAAGTACATCTGCCCCCAGAAGTGGTAATCCTAAAGAGATTCCGGTTGTTAAGAAAGAGGTGAGTAAGGCTTTATACAGTTACTAGTGTGTGAAATGCTCATGTTGGTGCTGAAATTTATAAAATCCCTTCCAAGTATTTGTGGGATTTATTTATTTATAAATTTATCATATTTTATTATTTATTTATAGTTTATCAGTATGTTTCAAATAATTGCGGATGCAGTAAATTACAAAGTATATACATGGCATCACTTGCATAAACATAAATGTAAACAGCTTGTAGTCCCATTCTGTTTATTATTGTGAAACAATGCAAACTCTAATAAACTGTGCTTTGTTTCTTAGATGAAAATCGTCAACTAAATTGCCAGTCATGCTATAAATCCAAAATGTTTTTTAACATCTGTGCCATCAAAGGTAACATCACAATATACATGTTCCTCAAGTCAAAATAGACAGTGGGAATCAGGTATAAAATTGTTATCTCTTTTCATAGTTTCTATAAGCTGTGTGTAAACTACACTTTACTGGTTTTAGTTTACATTTTATATGCTGAGACATGGGACTGTAGCACCTGTTGAGTGACTCTGTAGTTTTTGTTTTGTAACTGGAACACCCAATTACCTGTCAATAGTCCCCGTGAGCCCAAGAAACAGGTGGGGTGGCAAGATGTATGTAAATGGCACAATTTTTATTATGGCTATTTACAGCATAGAATTTATTGACAGACACTGACATTTTCAGCTGGCTTTGGTGAAATAACTTTAAACTCCTAAACATAAAGTATATGCAGAAGCACTAAGTTGTGAAATAAATGCTATAAAGAGCCTTCCACATATCATTTTTCTGAAAAAAAATTAGACTTCAACAATGAGAAAATAAAAAAGTGGTGAGAGGGGAGGAAAACCCACTACATAAGCAATAGGGAGTTCAGTCTTTTTTAGTGCATGGCCACTTAAATACAAACAACAGTAAATGTACTAAACCTTAAATTACAAGAAGGCAAGTTTATTTGTTATCTGCTACTAAGTGCATTGTCTTAAAGTCTTTTAATCACCTTGTGCTCCATTTGTGTAAAAAAAAAAAAAAGTACAAACAGTTGTAATGAACCCTGGTCTTGAATAAATACACAGGGCACAGGTCAACACCAGACTAATGAAATGGAAGAACTTATATCTTAAGTGACACCAAATATGTGGTGGTGGACTACTGTACAATAAAAGAAATGTCAGAAACCGTGAAATTTGAATTGGGTGTAGTCACTCTAAGCTTCATGTTCTCAACTGGTTTGCTTCGTAAACCTTTTCACTTTTTTTTTTTTTTTTGCTTTGAGTTGTGTTCATTATTTGCCTTATACTAAAGTATTCAGTATTTCCCAAACACTTGACTGTAAGTTTATTAAATATGTTTTGGAAATAGTTTATTAAGTTACCCTCTTCAGTTACCAGGACACTCAGACTATGTAGTGCATAAGATGTGGTGTGTTTATGAAAGACATTTGGCAATCCCTTGAGTATTTTCAGTGCAATAACAAAAAATAAACAATATTAATACCAACTGTAGGATATCATACATCATCGTGAATGCAGTTAAAAAAAAATTCCCTGCTCACAACAAGCAAAAGAAATAAACTTACAAGAGTAATTTAGCAACTTTATCGTTGGTATTGTTTTTCAGGTACTTTCACCACAGACTGCACACACTCAGCGTCGCTCAATGACTGTCAAGCCATGTATCGAGAAGTGTCAGCCAAAACCTGGAAAGAAGACTGTAAACGCCAGTGTGCAAGGCAGCAAGTGTAGCAGGGGATTGGTGTGGAAATAGTGGCAGGCAGTAACAAATGAACAGTTATTCAGTTTATTAAATTGACTGAATAAAGCAATTTTTTGTAAGTAAAGCAAGTGTGCTGACTTGCATGTATCATTAATTGTCAATGTGGCCATATTGTGCTGAATTTTGAAAGCATGTTCAACAATCTTCTCCATAACATTATGTTCATATTAGCTTGGACTTGGCTATAATAGTAATTTTTGATAAGGTTTCTATCACAAAAACAGTTTTATTAAATCTTTACTCCTCGCTTTAAAAAGGCATAGTCCCTTTTTCTGTGCAGTAACGATGGTTTGATGGTTTAGTTTTCTTCGTGATTACAGACAAAGTATCCTGTTTTTTTGTGCCACTGCTTTTTTCAGTAACCTATGAAACAGGTGTTACTGACATCTGTTGCATTAAAGCAGCTAGATAAAAACCTAGTAAAATGAACCTTCTGTTTGGCTTAAGAAGCATTGTGTCACTCATTTGAAAACATTTTTAAATCATCATGTTTAATGCTTTATAACCATCACAAGCTACTTTGAGCATTGGACATTTTCTGGTTGGGCTGGGAAACACAGAAATGTACTGAATCATTTTATTTTTGTTGCACTCTTCAAGCAAATATGGGATTAGGGGACTCTTACTAAAAATAATCTGCACCTGCTGTCATGTTGATAATCTCAAAGAAAATCATTAGACAGTATTTTATGTTTGCCAGTTCATTATATAATGCATTTTTGATCTTGTGTTCATCAGATTGCCACAGTTTTGGTCCAGATATAGTGCAGTAATATCATTTAAGATAACATTTTGGCAATTACAAAGGTATTCCCTAAAGATAGTTATGATCCAGTATAAATACAACTATGGGCATATGACCACGTTTTCACCACTGTCATTTTGCTACTTAGCAATTTTAAGCAATCCAGTTCTTTTTTTTTAATGAAAAGGAAAACCATTGTTTAATAATTATCAGTATTTGTCTGAAACAGCTCTTGATGATTTGTAACAATATAAAGTATAAAAAAGAGACTTGCTCTCATGGAACAAAGGTCCCTTGTTTAATGATGTGCCAATTGGTTTATTAATGCTCAGTTTGTTTATTTTGGAAAGATTTATGTGAAGTTTACCATAAATCAATTACTAATTCTGTTAAAGAGGTCTACCTATATTACGCTACTCTATGTTTCTTTTACTTTGTCCTTTTAAAAACGTTTTCACTCTTGGGTCTGTTACTTGAAGCAGACAAAATTATGCATTCCCATACATCAAGGTTAAAAGAACTAGCAAGCCCAGTTTTATCCAACCCTGTCCTGCTTAGCATTATGTCCTGCGATATGCAGTAATTGTTGGACAGAAACGTGTTACTAAATTTATGAATATATACATAATATAATCAAACGGTGCTGTAGTACCCACAGTGCTCTGGAGCATTTTTACAAAAAGACCAAGTCAGTGTGAGCCGTGTAATGAGTCTTGAGAAGCTTTGATTATAGCCTGGTGTTCCATGTCATACTAATTTGGGAATATACATAATTCTGAACAATGATGTTAAATGTATTTTTTACTATTTTTAAAAATAATGTCTTATAGTTATTTAAAATTTATACTTGCTATTTTTGTAATATTGTTTCATAATTCCACTACATGAAAATAATGAATGTAAATATATTTTATTTTTTTATTTATTCATTTTTCTATTGATGTATGAAATGTATTCTGTACATATGATGTGTAGAATTGAATTAAATTTATGGAAATAAATGGCTATTTGGCTGTGTGAACCTTTAATTGTGCCAGCTATTTTCCATGCAACAGTTTGTATGAAGAATCTTAATTTGTAAAATGGTAAAGCAATTTTAAGATTTGTTGTTCTCTACATTTATCATGTAACTGAAAAAATGTGTTTGGTATAAATCCACATTTAACTGTAACAACTAATTTTTTCAATAAGTAAATCCCTTCACATAAAGGTGTCAAGATAAAATAGCTTACTGTGCCTTTAAATGATTAACATGAACAACAACAACATTTATGTATATAGCACACTTTCATACAAACAGTAGCTGAAAGTGCTTTACATAATGAAGAATAGAAAAATAAAAGACACAGTAAGAAAATAAAATAACTCAACATTAATTAACATAGAATAAGAGTAAGGTCCAATGGCCAGGGTGGACAGAAAAAAAAAATGAATGAATGAATGAAGATACATTAAAACAGCATAGCATGATATTCTTATCCCTGTTTTTTTCCCATTTGTGTCATGTGGAGCAGGAACCCATTCCATCTGGGATTGATTCCTGCCATGCACTAAATTAAAAAATCCTGAAAAGACACAAAGCAAAAACCTGTTGTATCAAGGTTCTGAATGTACATACTGGCTACCTTTTATTGTAATGAAGGGGGTAGATGACGTTAATTTTAAGCAAAAGCATTGAGAAATCATCTTCAGCTGTTCCACTCCTGACACCTTTCTTTTGCTGGCCACACATAATCTTCGGCTGTTCTGTCCCCTTGATCTGCAGCTAGGGGCAGCTTTTTGAATCTCTCTATCACTTCACGGATGGAGGGTGGTGAAGCTCAGGGTGCCCTTCAGTTTGTGCAGTGCTGTCTTGCTAGGAATCAGAGTTAGTGTTTTGTAGGTGTGAGATGTGGCCAATGCCACTAAATGGCAGGATTCTTCCATTCACTTACATTTTCTGTAACGTCCTTACATCTGGGAAAAGTATGCCAGCTCCTGTCTTTACCACACCTTGCTCTCAAGATTAGAGCAGAGAAAATGTAATAAAGGGCAAATGTGTCTTTTCATTGACTTAATGGCAATTTTTGAAAATAACAGAGTTGATGGCCGTCACAATGGCTTAGGTGACTGTTACATTTTTTGGTTCTTGCATCAAAACCAAAATAATGTATACACCTTCTGTGAGGTTTTCTTCCTACCTAGCTTGTGACTGATCTACTCAACTTTGTGCAGAGGATTAAATAAATGGTCTTTAATACTCCAGAATTTATCAAGCGTCTCAGAATTACTCCTAGTACTTACTCTGAATGTCTGACTAGGATAAGAATCTGTCCTACATCAACTTAGGACATGAGAAGTAGTTAAAAAGCATCCCTACTCCTATTCCCAGTCCCAGTGATGAATAGGAGGTCATGTCTAAGAATGAATAATGTCATAATTTTATGCCACCCCTTGCTGCAAATAAACACTCATGATGATGATTTGTAGTTTTCTGACACTAATGCTGAGGCTTCAATACAAGATGATACAGTAGAAATAATAATCAAATATGAGGAAACATTATAAGGCAGTATGCTGCACTAGTTGTCGCCACACTGCAACATCATAAATAATTTTGTAACAAACTTTGAGATGGAAAGACTGAGACATACTCAGTAAGAGTAAAGCCTGGTAATGTGCACATTTGTTTAACAATGAAAGATCCACAGTCATACTTTCAGGAGAATCATCTTCCTGCTGTTGTGGCACACAGGAAACACCTCCAAATGTTACAGTTCTACTGAAACTAGCCATGGCTATTCCTGCTCTGTTATTGAAGTTATGTTCACTCTTACACTTTTCCATGTCATCCTCCAGAATCGTGTGGTCCCTCTTTCTTTCTACAAGACTCTATTTATTCAATGCCCTGGAAATCTCTGCTTGCTGCCTTGAACCTTCCTAGCTTGTAAGGAAGGATGGAACATTCATGGAATTCAGATCTCAGCACCTGTGTGACATTTCACTGTCAATTACCCATCCAGCCCTGTGAATCTTCGGGGTTATATACTGGCTACTACAGCACAGCCTGCATCCATGACCATCTGTGAGTGGATGCTGTGGTATCACTTGCGATTCATATACTGGACAGTTAAGTCCATAAATATTTGGACAGTGACAACTTTTTTCTAATTTTGGTTCTGTACATTACCACAATGAATTTTAAATGAAACAACTCAGATGCAGTTGAAGTGCAGACTTTCAGCTTTAATTCAGTGGGTTGAACAAAATGATTGCATAAAAATGTGAGGCAACTAAAGCATTTTTTTAACACAATCCCTTTATTTCAGGGGCTCAAAAGTAATTGGACAAATTAAATAACTGGAAATAAAATGTTAATTTCTAATACTTGGTTGAAAACCTTTTGCTGGCAATGACAGCCTGAAGTCTTGAACTCATGGACATCACAAGATGCTGGGTTTCCTCCTTTTTAATGTTCTGCCAGGCCTTTACTGCAGCGGCTTTCAGTTGCTGTTTGTTTGTGGGCCTTTCTGTCTGAAGTTTAGTCTTCAACACGTGAAATGCATGCTCAGTTGGGTTAAGAGCAGGTGACTGACATGGCCATTCAAGAATTTTCCACTTCTTTGATTTAATAAACTCCTGGGTTGCTTTGGCTGTATGTTTTGGGTCATTGTCCATCTGTATCATGAAACGCCGCCCAATCAATTTGACTGCATTTAGCTGGATTTGAGCAGACAGTATGTCTCTGAACACACAGAATTCATTCGGCTGCTTCTTCCTGTGTCACATCATCAATAAACTGGCAGCCATGCACGCCCAAGCCATCACTCTGCCTCCACCGTGTTTTACAGATGATGTGCTATGCTTTGGATAATGAGCTGTTTCACACCTTCTCCATACTTTTTTCTTGCCATCATTCTGGTAGAGGTTGATCTTGGTTTCATCTGTCCAAAGAATGTTTTTCCAGAACTGTGCTGGCTTTTTCAGATGTTCTTTAGCAAAGTCCAATCTAGCCTTTCTGTTCTTGAGGCTTATGAGTGGCTTGCACCTTGCAGTGCACCCTCTGTATTTACTTTCATGCAGTCTTCTGTTTATGGTAGACTTGGATATCGATGCGCCTACCCCCTGGAGAGTGTTGTTCACTTGGTTGGCTGTTGTGAAGGGGTTTCTCTTCACCATGGAAATGATTCTGTGATCATCTACAACGGTCTTTTTGCGTTGCTGAGTTCACCAGTGCTTGCTTTCTTTCTCAGGATGTTCCAAACTGTAGATTTTGCCACTCGTAATATTGGAGCAATTTCTCAGATGGGTTTTTTCTGTTTTCGCAGCTTAATGATGGCTTCTTTCACCTGCATGGAGAGCTCCTTTGACCGCATGTTGTCTGTTCACAGCAAAATCTTCCACATGCAAGCACCACACCTCAAATCAACTCCAGGCCTTTTATCTGCTTAACTGATAATGACATAACGACGGACTTGCCCACACCTGCCCATGAAACAGCCTTTGAGTCAATTGTCCAATTACTTTTGAGCCCCTGAAATGAAGGGATTGTGTTCAAAAAATGCTTTAGTTGCCTCACATTTTTATGCAATCTTTTTGTTCAACCCACTGAATTAAAGCTGAAAGTCTGCACTTCTGGCAGTATGAGGCGATTCCTTAACCCTACAGAAGTTGCACAGGTTGTCCAACTTCTCCAGGATGGCACATCCACACATGCTGCAGCAAAAAGGTTTAATGTGTCTCCCAGCACAATCTCCAGAACATGGAGGAGATTTCAGGAGACTGGCTGTTATTCTCGGAGAGCTGGACAGGGCCGTAGAAGGTCCTCAACCCATCAGCAGGACCGATACCTGCTCCTTTGTGCCAGGCGGAACAGGCTGAGCACTGCTCATGCCCTACAGAATGACCTCTAGAGGGCCACTGGTGTGAATGTCTCTACCCAAACAATCAGGAACAGACTTCATGAAGATGGCCTGAGGGCCTGACATCCTGTAGTGGGCCCTGTGCTCACTGCCCAGCACCGTGGACCTCGACTGGCATTTGCTCAAGAACACCAGAATTGGCAAGTCCGCAACTGGCGCCCTGTACTTTTTACAGACGAGAGCAGGTTCACCCTGAGCAGCTGTGATAGATGTGAAAGAGTCTGGAGAAGACAAGGAGAACGAAATGCTGCCTGCAACGTCGTTCAACATGACAGGTTTGGTGGTGGGTCAGTGATGGTCTGGGGAGGCATATCCATGGAGGGACGCACAGACATCTACTGCGTAGGAAATGGTGCTCTGACTGCCATAAGGTATCGAGATGAAATCCTTGAACCCATTGTCAGACCCTACGCTGGTGCAGTAGGTCCTGGTTTCCTCCTAATGCACGACAATGCCCGGCCTCATGTGGCAAGAGTATGCAGGCAGTACCTGGAGGATGAAGGAATTGAAACAATTGAATGGCCTTCACGATCCCCTGACTTAAACCCAATAGAACATCTGTGGGACATTATGTTTCGGTCCATTAGGCGCCGCCAGTTTTCTCCTCAGACTGTACAACAGTTCAGGAATGCCCTCATACAGATCTGGGAGGAAATGCCACAAGACACCATCTGTCGTCTCATTAGGAGCATGCCCCGACGTTGGCAAGCATGCATACAAGCTCGTGGGGGCCACACAAGATATTGAAAAGCATTTTGAGTAGCAGAAATTAAGTTTTTGAAAAAATGGACTAGCCTGCCACATCTTCATTTCACTCTGATTTTAGGGTGTCTACACAATTGAGCCCTCTGTAGGCAGAAAACTTTTATTTCCATTAAAAGACTTGGCATCCTTTTGTTCCTAAGACATTGCCCTGTCGTTATTTGTATAGATATCCAACTTCATATTGAGATCTTATGTATCTAATGTGTTTCTTTAAAGTGTTCCTTTAATTTTTGTGAGCAGTATATGTGTGCTGGTTTGCAGAAATGTCACTTGCTTTAACGTTACCTGCAGTTTGAATCATGGGCAAATGTCTAACTTGAGTATTACTTCAAGTTTCGTAAGGGCTTTCAAAGCTTGGTGCAGAATTCGAGAAATGGTTGGTTGTGGCAGACACAAATCATCCCTATTGCAAAGCTACCTACCAAGAAGCATAATATTACCAACACTAATTTTCGATGACTGCATGTGTCTTCTCCGCATAAACAGATTGATCACATAACATACAGGATTTGGTACAAATATTATTCCACTTCTGTCCAATCAATGTCTTCATACAAGTTCATTGTTTTTCTGCATCTCCTGAGTATTTAGCCTTTCTAAGCATTATGTGTGCCCATCTCTGCCTGAACACTATCTTCTGGCTGCTCCTAGTAAGTTAGGGTAGCTCATGAGCTCTCCTCAATCCTGGTGAAGAGTATTAGGAAAATTTGTAAAATGCTTTTACTCCTTGAGTAGGAAAACATTTCCATCACTCTTGATATTTTTGAGCCAGTGAGGGCTGCTGTTCCTACTCTGAGATCGGAGTGGTGCCGAAGGATTTACTGTAAATTGACATCCCCAGAACAGTCTAATTGTGATTTTTTTTTTTTTTTTACTCATTGTAAAACTCTTTGGATTGGCACTAGCTTATACATAACGTAGCATCTTAAAATTTGAAAAGGCATTCATTAAACATTAAGTGAATTTTTTTAAATCAATTTTTTAAGTATTTTGCAAGAGAATTCGTAGATTATTGGCTACTAGAAGATTATGAATTACAGGTCTCTTAACGTTTGTTGGAACTT
This sequence comes from Polypterus senegalus, assembly GCF_016835505.1. Classification (NCBI taxonomy): domain Eukaryota; kingdom Metazoa; phylum Chordata; class Cladistia; order Polypteriformes; family Polypteridae; genus Polypterus; species Polypterus senegalus. The sequence continues at coordinate 45,596,060 of NC_053156.1, read as the reverse complement.
TGAGTAAGTTATAAGAGGAAAAAAGAAGGCCTTACTGTGTAAATCTTCCAGGCTTTTACAAATATAGCAATCGCATTCTTAAGAGAAGCTATAGATCTCAGTAGAATTTGATCAGAAAAGTTTGTTTCTTCATTCGCTGACCTGTCAGATAATCTTGCAATAAACATTTTGAAGTACATAACAATATTTTCATTTAAAAATACACAGTATACAACACTGAATAAAGTAAAAAAAATGCATTCAATTCAGGCACAAAGAAGGAACAAATTCTGAATGAAGTAGTAGTCCATCACTGCGGAATAGCAGAAATCCTGCAGTCATTAGACATAGGGCTTTAGGAAGAAGGTGAGAATTTTAAACTCGGTTAATTATCAGCTTTGCTTTTACCAATGCTGGTGATTAAATTATTTGGTTAGGGTCCCATGTTATTTTCTTTCCTTACCTTTCTCTGATGGAGGGTTTCTCTGGCCATTAGATTTACGGCAAGGTAAGTGAAGCACACTCATTTTAACAAACAGAAAATACTATTTAATTGGTGACACTTTAGGTACTGCAAAAATGCATCTAATACTCATTTGCTGTTATGTAACAAGACCTGAACAAAGGCCTCTTTTGGTGTTCATGACACTTACTAAACAGCAATAGATTGGTTATAAATCTCTATGCTGTGTGGCATGTTGACATGATTGGTAAAATCACTTGTTAAAATCAATCAATCAACATTTATTTATATAGCACATATTCATACAAAAAAATGTAGCTCAAAGTGCTTTACAAAATGAATAGAAAAATAGAAGACACAATAAAAAATAAACATAAGTCAACATTAATTAACATAGAATAAGTAAGGTCCGATGGCCAGGGTGGACAGAAAAAACAAAAAAAAAACCTCCAAAAGCTGGAGAAAAAAAATAAAATCTGTAGGGGTTCCAGACCAAGAGACCGCCCAGTCCTCTCTGGGCAATCTACCTAACATAAGTCAAACAGTCGTCTTTGTATTTAGGGTTTTCATGGAAGGACCTGATGATGATGGTCACGTAGACTTCTGGCTTTCAGTCCATCAATGTTGGTGCATCAAATATGAAGGATTTACAGGCCCTCTACTAAGTATGTAATATCAAAAGAAATGTGTCTCAGTTACCATTTCATTGATAAACACAATCCGCTGCTCACAGGGGGAACATTGAGCACAGATAAACACTTTACGATACTAAGCTTGTAAAAGTATAGGACTCTCCTTGCATTTGACTTACTACATGGTCTTTTATCCATGGTGTGGTGTGATCCTGCCTTCCTCAATTTGCTGTTAGGCTGTTTGCTGTGTCCTCTGCAGTTTTATAGGGAAAAGCATTACTCTTTCTAGCACAAGAGTTTAGATGCTGATGTTACCTTCTTGAAGTTAAAAACTGCTTCTCAGTTTTCACAGACTGGCCAGCTTCGCTTGGGAGAATGGATATTAGTTTTCTGATCCCCAACAAGAAGAGGATTGTCAGTTTTCAGCTTCTAAAGAAGGATGGGCTCATCAGCTGTTTGGCTTCTCACCCCAAATAGTGTGGCTTCAGAGAGATTTTGGATGGAATACTGATAGTTTTTGATGGAAGGTGTAACCTCTGCTGATTGAATTAACACTAGAATCCATGAAGCCTATGAAAAAACTCATAATCCCGACCCACCTTAAATTCCTTTGCACCTCTCTATCAGCGCCTTTTGTAAATGTGGCGATCAGGAACAGGAAGCCTGCTTTCCTATCCGCCTCTCCTTGACGGGGCTCAACTCGGGCAAAAAGTTCTCCCAGCTCAAGGCCTACTCAGTTGGGTTTAAATCAGGTGACTGGCTTGGCCATTCAAGACTTTTCCATTTTTTTAATTTGAAAATCTCCTGTATTGCCTCAGCAGCATGTTTGGGGTCATTATCTTGTTGTAGGATGAAGCACCATCCAATGAGTTTGGAGGACTTTACTGGAACTTGAGCAGGTAAGGAAGGTATTTCTATATACGTGAGAATTCACTGAGTGATTACCGCCAGTAGTTCCATCATCAATGAAGAGACATGTGCCAGCACCTGTGGCAGCCATATATGCCCAAGCCATAAAACAACCATGTTTAACAGAGGAGGTGGCTTGCTTTGAATCTTGGGCATTTCCTTTTTGTCTCCACACTTTGCTCTTGCCATCACTCTGATGCAGGTTCATCTCTGTCTTATCTGTCCTTAAAACCGTTTTCTAGAATTCTCCTGGCTCTTTTAAGTACTTTTTTGGCAAACTGTAATCTGGCCATCCTGATTTTCTGGCTAACTACTGGTTTACATCTTGCAGTGTGGCCTCTGTATTTCTCTCTGACACATCCACATCTGCCTCCTGAAGACTGCTTCTGATCTGTCGGACAGGCGTTAGAGATTTTTTCTTTACTGTAGTGAGGATTCTTCTGTCATCAGCAGTGGTGGTTTTCCTTGGCCTACCAGTCCTTTTGTGATTTCTGAGCTCTCCAGTGCATTCTTTCTATTTAATGATATATAGTTGATTTGATGACTCTAATGGTTTTATTCTTGTTTTTCAGCCTCATAATGGCTTCTTTGACTTTCATTGGCACAGGTCTGGTCCTCATGTTGAACAATGGCAACTACAGACTCTGAGTGTAGTAGGTAGGTAGAAGCAAACCCAGCAATCTTATGCCTGCACTAATGAAGCAAAGAAACCCACCAGAGTAATCACAAACACCTGTGATGCCAATAGTCCCAAACATTATGGTGTTCTGAAATGGGTGGACCATGTATAAAAAGTGTTGGAACTTCTACATGTGAGACCAAAATGTCTGCATATCCCCTTTAATTAAAGTCTGCAAAGTGCACTTTAATCATGTCTGAATTGTTTGATTTGTAATTGTAGAGCAGAGGGGTAAATCAAGGAGAAATGTGTCTTTGCCCCAAACATTATTGTTTCAATTGTGATAGAAGCTTGAGGACCTTCTGTAGATGTGGAATCTGAGATTTTTCAGGTATGGAAGTCGAGTTCAGGGCTGGGTTGTTGTCACCTCTCTGCAGCGCCATGTTGATTAGCCCATGCTGGTAAGAGTTTCCCCATACTCTGCGCATGTTACGTTTATATAAACTGGTATTTCTCATAACTGTGTTTGTAAACACTGTAGGTGCAGTGACTTATTCCTAGGGTGTTGTCGGCTTCTTTACCAGGGCCAAAGGCATTTTCTGCTACCCATCTGTCCCTTAAGTCTCTTCATTTTTCCCAATTCACACTAAACAATCTTCATCACAATTACGCTTTGTTTCTTTCTCATGATCTTTGCCAATTGACAGTGCATTACATAATTTGTCATCTGCGATGACAGCGGTTGGTGGGGGGGGACTGCAATTCAATGAGCTGCTTATAACAATCAGAATGTCTGCTTAATTTAGCCGTACAAATAAAAGTTATTATTGTTCCTATTAAGAAATAAAATGTGGCTGACTCTTGCAAGTGCCTTCAGCCGGTCTGCCACAAATGGATGACATTAGAGCACCATGGATGTGGCAAGAAAAGTTACGTGAACCTTTTGGAATTCCCTGTTTTTGTTTTCTTTAATTGGTCATAAAATGTGATATGATCTTCATCTAAGCCACAAATATAGCTAGTAATGTATAATTATACTTTTTCCATGTCTTTCTTGAACCCACCCATCAAACATTCACAGCGTGCTGTGAAAAAAGTATATGAGCTTTTGGATTTATTGACTGGTTGAACCTTCCTTGGCATCTCTAGTGCCTGTGGTAGCTACCGATCAGGCCTGCAGATATGTTCAGGAGGAATTTAGAACCATTCTTTGTTACAGATCTGCTTCAGCCCTGCCATATTTTTAAGATTTCCTGTGTGAACTGCTCCCCTGAGGTCATTCCACAGCATGTCCATTGGGCTGTGACCAGGCCACCCCAAAAGGCTGATTTTCTTTCTTTGAAGCCATTCTGTACTAGATTTACTTCCAGGTTAAGAGTCAATGTCCTGCTACATCACCCAATTTCTGCTGAGCTTCAGCTTCCAGATAACCATCCTGATGTTATCCTGTAGTATTCCTTAGTAAACTTGGGAATTCACTTTCCCCTCAGTGCTAGCAAGACAGCAGAGCTGACCCAGATCAGGATGCTCCTCCACCGTACCTCATCATACTGATATGCAACACCTTATGTACTGCTACATACAGTATTTTCATCCATCAATTCAACGAGTTTCATTAGCCCACAAAATGTTATTCCAATGGCAGTCATTGAGGCTGAAGATAGTCTTTGGCAAACTTAAGACATGCAGCAATAATTTTTTTTTATGATTTGCTTTTGCATTTTATACATTGTTATTGTGCACTGCACATTAGGGCCACCATTCTACGATCCCATGTTAAGGGAGAGTAGCCACAGAAACAAATCATCTCCATTTGTACACAAATTGTCTAAAACTCTTTAAAACTGCTTTGTAACCATTCCCATCTTTATACAAATCAACTATTCATGGTCGTATCTCTCTTGAGATCTTTTTTTTAGTAAAACATACTTTCCACCAGCAGAAGCTTCTTGTGCTTGCCAAACTCAAAATGTTTATTAAATTGGTGAAAGAATGTCCAATGCACACCTCCTCTAGTCTCGTTTCAATGAGTGGACTCCAGGGGCCTCATGTATAAACAGTGCGTACGCCCAGAAATGTTGCGTATGAACATTTCCACGTTCAAATTGCGATGTATAAAACCTAAACTTGGCATAAAGCCATGCACTTTCCACAGTATCTCATACCCTGGTGTATGCAAGTTCTTCGCCCGGTTTTGCAGACTGGCAGCACCCAGCGTCAAAGCAATGCTACTGTTCCTGTGTGGTTTATCTTTCTTTTTCAGATCCACATCCCTGACGCTGAATACACTGAAATTAACCGCATACTGTTTATTAGTTTAATGCATCTGATTTTAATTAACCAGTAACAATATAATGGTCCATAGAATGGTCAAACTATTCTAAATACCATAACTGCTTTAA